>NC_035436.2:49829929-50007429 GCF_002127325.2 Helianthus annuus | reverse complement strand
ATCCATCTTTGCATCCACCAGTTCCCTTTTCTTCCCTTTATATTCTTCAGTGAGGTCAGCAATGAGCTTTTTGTATTTGCTCCAGTTTGGAGCATTCTTCTTCTTTGTTGGATCATTCTTGATTCTTTGAATCCTTTCTGCCTCATTCTTTAGAGCAACTAATGGCCATTCTTCAAACTATTGTTCTTCAGCAGGATAGAATTTCTCTTTCATGATGTAGGCTAGATATTGTTTTCTTAACTTTTTCTTTTGATCAGCCTTTTCTTTGATTAGCTCTTGTGCGAACTCTTCTATCTGCTTTACTTTTGTGAAGTAGAACTCTAGTCTTTTAGCAATGCCTTCGTCACTTAGACCTTCACTTTTACTATCAACCTTAGCTCTTACTTTAGCTTGCCTTGCCTTGATCTTGAGGTAATCATCCATATCTTCTGGTGCCATGTAGCCTATGAGTGAGGAGAATCTTCTTTTTGAAGGATCCTCTTCTGTATTCAAGTTCCAGTGGATATTTTGCATCATTAGGATCATGTATACCCTCTTCGGCAGTGATTGGCTTTCTTTTTCTGTTGAAGAGCTTTGGTTGTTTATGTAGGAAAGGGTAGTGATGTAGGAAATGTGAGAGCAGTGGTGGATGGTTGACTAACAGCTGTTGAAACAACTGGTGTCTCAACCGTTGTTGTCATTACAACTACTGATGTATCAGCAGATGTCTTCTGCTTTTGAGCAGGGGTTATGATGGCAGTTGTTTGAGTGGTGATCAATGGTTGACTAACAGGGGTTGAAACAACTGGTGTTTGGCAGGGGGTGATGATGGTTTGGCTGTTTTTGATGGTAATGGTGGTTTTTCTACTGTAGACACAGACGGTGGTGGAACAGTAGTTGTGGTGGTGTGTGGTGATGTGGTGTGTGTTGATACTGCAGTTTTGGTTTGACTCTTTTCTGGCTCAACATACATACCATCATCAATTCCCTTTTTCTTCCACTTAATCTTCTCCCCCTTTTTGGCATTATCTGAGAAGGGTTTGTTCATGAAGAGAACAGTGGAGGGAACCTTTCCAGAGGCACTTTGAATGTGAGCCTTTATAGCTTTTATATCCGCCTGAGTATCCTTGAATCTTGATTCCACCATATTGGTCAGCTTTTGGACATGTATGGCATGCTGCTGATCTGCCATCTGCTTTTGTCTTTCCAGCAGTGGTCGGAACATGGTCCATAACTCATTTGCAGCAGGTGCTTGTTGAGCAGATGCTTGAGCTGGAGGAGCAGAGGTTTTGGCTTTTTGAGCTTTTAACAGCTGCTGCACCATATCTTTTATTTCTGCCACTGAGGTTTCAAGGTTTTCAACCCTGCTCGTCAATTCCTTATACTTTGAATCATCACCTGAATTAACAGGATCATCTGAATCCCCACCAGCAGTGGTTTTACCAATGTGTGATTTAGGAACAGAGTCCCAAAAGTCATCCATTGATGCCCCTTGTTCTTGGTACTGGGGACTTCTTTCTTCAACACTAGATAACCTTTTGAGGGTACCAGAGGGCAATATATACTCACTGGTGGTTATCATAGGTGTTATTGTAGAAATTGCCTTCAAGGGAGTCTTACTAATGAAACAACTGCCCAAATGTAGATCTGTTGATCCAACATTTGTAGTTGCTGCTCCGCTTGAACTACTGATAGGAGTTACTTGTAACTCCTGCAGTGTGACCTCCTCAGTTGTTGCTGGGATTACAGAGATATCAACATCAGACCCAGTTACTTGTGGGACTATACTCTCAGTGATAGGTGATTGAGAGGAACTGGTTTGTGTCTAAGTAATAGCATCTGTATGCAATAAAGGTTTAGTGGATGGTGGCATTATTTGGGGTGAGGGTAAAGGGGTTGAAAGAGACATGTCCTTGGGATCAGGACTGTGGAAGATGGATCCGAGTGGGTCCAGAGCTTCATATTGTGGTGTCCCTGTGTGTGACACTTCGGAATTTCCCGGACAATCTTTCGATGTAACTTGTGTGTGCATAGATTCTATTAAAATGAAAATTTGAACTATTGTGTTACATGCTATTCATGTAAATGTGTATATAGATATATATATATATGTATATAGATATAAGAGAGTGGGTGTGTATGCGAGATGAACCGGAACCCGAAACCACAACCAAACCCGAGAACCCGACTCGAGACCACGGTCTCGAGTGAACAGTGAAGCACTTGGGCCGGTTAAGGCCTTGTAGCCGAAAACCCAACCCGGAACCCCCCTAAGCCCACTCGGAATGTTATATAAACCAACCCACCCCTCCCTTAACTATTTTTTTTACAAATCTCACTACACTCTCATACTCTCCTCTCATCTCTCTCACTAAAACCCTAACAAACCAAGATCACCTCCTCTCATCTCCTTCTTCTCGGATCAAATCGGTGACCACTAGGAGCTCTCGGATCAACACACACACCCGTTAGAAGTTCCATACTCACCCTTGAACCTCACCAACCGGTTAGTGTCTTTATAATATTTGTTGATTGTTAGATGATAGCATGAATGACATAATTTAGCTAGTGTAGTTGTATGCTTGGGGATGTGGTTTTGTGTGTAAAATGGATAATCGGCTAACATGTTTTTAGTTTCGGATAAGTTGCTAATGTGTTCATGACATTTTTGTGGCTAAATATGATGCAAACCATTGACTTGTGATGCTCATGAAAACCGGTTTGCATATGTGTGACACCATATGAATCGGTTTGGTTTAGAATTGATTCTTAGGATTTTCATGATAAAATGTTGTTTTGATAACTTGTTTGTGTGTTTTGATGTTGTCCGAGAAATATAAGGATTTGGTTAGTGGGTTTTATGCATAGTATTTGGGTTGATGATGATGAGTGTTGTTGAATGTTGTTTGAATAATGATGAACAAGATGAATGTCTCATGAATATTTGAAAATGCCTTGTTTGATCCATTTTAGACAAAGGTTAGACAAGAAAACATGTTTTAGTGGCATAGTACAACCTGATTTCATGAAATTGCAATATCATTGGATAGTACAGTTTGCAGGTTCTAGAAGGTCTTCTTGTGCACGTAATCACGGTTGCGAGTCGCAACCTTTGGTTGCTACTCGAGACCACAGCAGGATTTGTCGAGACCTCCTGGTTGCGAGTCGCAATCAATGCGTGTTGAATCCGGTTGCGAGTCGTAACCATTGCCGCTTTGTCGGAACCGCCGGTTGCGAGTCGGAATCTCTGATTGCGAGTCGCAACCAAAGCATGACGAACCGAGACCTCGGTTGCGAGTCGCAACCTTGGTTGCGAGTCACCCTTGTCTCGACTGGGCTGTTATTGGGCCAAAGAACTTGTTGGATTATCTGCTAACTGGACTGCTTGTGTATCTGTTACTGTTTAAGCCCAATAACCCCACTGTTGTATGTTGGACTTTCTGTTGACTGGGCTGCATATGTATACCCGCTACTGTGGTTGTTTGCATTTATGTTAAGTGTGTTTTATACGTGTTTACTTGTACCCAACTTGACCCATACTTGGTAACCATGCTAGGACGTGGTGACCAACATACTTAACCAAGTAACGTACCATACCGAGCAACCCAAGGTGAGTTCACAACTTAAAAGCATGCGTCCCGGTGGTTTGGGACACGAGACTAAAACAACCCTATCCCCTTGTAAAGGGGATACCGTCTACATTCCTTCCCTAGTTATTGGGAACAAACTTACTTTATCTTCCCTTGTATTGGGGAAACCTTTTTAGTTAATTACTGTTTATACGGAATGCAACCAACGGCACTAAACGCAACTCTATCACTCAAGTCCCTACTACATAATACCGATTAGTCGCCGGTGCCAGGCGAACGGGTTATTAGTTGATAGCGCTATTTAGGTCTTACCAGCCTCACACCGTGCCATGGTATGGGATCGGTCGTGAACTAATGTACTCAGGCATCCGTCAATGATGATAGAACATTGACATCGGGGCATCCTGCGGAAACGCAAACGGTTACCTAGTGTTCGGTATTGGAAAAACAGTTTAGTCGCTAACTTTTGGGGTAGCTCCCCATGGCATGTATAAACGGATAAATTAACTGGTGAAACAAGTTTTTGGTAATTAAAACTGGACAACTAGTGAACTCACTCAGCATTATTGTTGACCCCCTTTACTGCATGCTTTGCAGGTGGCCAGTGACTGGAGCAGCTGCTTGGGATGTGTAGTGGTCGTCTGCCCGTGTGTTGGGCATTTATCATGCTTACCTTATGAACATTGTTTAAAACTGTTTACTTATGCTTCCGCTACTTATTACTGTTTGAACTTGAAACTTTAAACTCTGAACTTGATATTTGCTAATCTTATGGTTAGTAAGTATTACTTTTTGTTATCAACTTAATTAGTCAGTATAATTGGTGGCTGGATCCTGGTCAGTCACGCCCTCGAAGCGGGTGTTATCCGCAGGTGGATTTTGGGGGTGTGACAGATTGGTATCAGAGCCATTGGTTATAGTGAACTTGGTTTTAAAAAGGGAAAAAAAATCTTTTTGAGAAAAACCAGACTATAACCCGTGACTCGTGACGACACTACACTCCAAGTACAAGGCTCGACTTATCTGACCTCATAGCTCGGACCCATATTTACTTGCTTGGTTGTCTTACGCTTTCCGTTTTGCTATACGTACTAGTTTGCCTGATTAGATAGATACATCTTCTCTCTTCTATCTTATTCTCGCTATCACGCACTCATACTATGTTTTCTGGTTATGAAGACAATGAGTGGACGCGGACGAGGAAACGTCAACATGACTCAGGCTCAGTTCACTAACCTGCTCAACACTGTGGCTGCAGCTTTCGCAGCTCACCCTATAGGTAAACTCGATGCTTTAGGATGTTTAGATCCTACCGCCACATCGTCTTTTCGCCTCTAAACCTATTTCGCTCCTCACAACAGGTCAGCCTGCACCTGTGCAACCACGTGTCTGTACCTTCAAGACCTTCATGGATTGCAAGCCTCTTCCATTCAGTGGCACTGAGGGTGCCATAGGTCTCCTGCACTGGATCGAGAAGGTCGAAGCTGTCTTCGCTGTCTGCGAATGTCCCCCTGCTAATTGGGTAAAGTTTGCTACTGGTACTCTAGAGGGAAGCGCACTTTCATGGTGGAAGGCGCAAATTCAGATGCTTGGCTTGGAGACTGCAAACGCTACGGCGTGGGAAGATTTCAAGGATATGATCAAGGAAGAGTACTGTCACAGGGATGACATCCACAAGCTGGAAAATGAGTACTATGAACTCAAGATGGTTGGGTCAGAGATTGAGACCTACACCAAGCTGTCCAACGACTATGCTGCTCTTTGTCCAAACATGTCTCGACCTATGTATCGAAGAATCGAACTGTACATCAAGGGTCTGGCTCCAGAAATTCGAAGCCATGTAACTTCAGCTAACCACACTACCATTCAGCCGATCGTTCGACTTGCTCACAAACTCACTGATCAGGCTGTGGAAGAGGGCAGATTGCCCAAAAGAATCAGTGCTACTGCCGGAACTTCTAGTGACAACAAGCGTAAGTGGGATGGAAATCAAGGCAAGGATGCTAACTCTACTCAGGCCCCAGCTCAGCAAAGGAAAACAGACAACAACAAAGGCACTCAGCAACAGGGTGGCTACCGGGGAAACTACCCTAAGTGCAACAAGTGTAACAGGCACCACAATGGGGCCTGCAACAAGGGTCAGTGTCAGCGATGCCACAAGATGGGGCACGAAGCCAAGGATTGTAGGAGTCAGTTCCCAGCAAGGCAGAATCAGCAACAACCTCAACAGCAACAGCAGCAGGGAAACAACAGAGCATGTTTTAAATGCGGGGCAACAGGGCACATGCGAAAGGATTGCCCTGAACTGAATCAGAATCGCAACAACAATCAGGGAGCTGGGAACAATGAGCAGAACAACAATGCTGGAAATGCAAGGGGCAGAGCTTTCGTGATTGGAGCTGGAGAGGCAAGGAACGATCCCAACGTCGTGGCGGGTAAGTTCCTACTTGATGATCGTTATGTTTCTGTGTTATTTGATTCCGGTGCCGATGCCAGTTATGTATCCCTTCGCATTAGTAAGAAACTTAAGCACTCGCCTGCATTATTAAGTTCTAAGCACATCGTCGAGATAGCTAATGGTAAGAACATCGAGGCCACGCATGTGATCCACGACTGCACCCTAGAATTGTCTGGCCATACGTTTAGTATCGATCTTTTCCCTGTCAAACTTGGAAGCTTCGACGTCGTCATTGGTATGGATTGGTTATCCAAACATCGCGCTGAGATCCTCTGTCAAGAGAAAGCAGTTCGTATACCTCGCCGTTCTGGTCAACCCCTCATCGTTAAAGGCTACAAAGGTGGAGAAGTCACAGGCATTATCTCGCTTTTAAAAGCCCAGAAGTGTTTACAGAAAGGGCACACCGCTATCTTAGCACTTGTCACCAACACCCACGAAAAGGAAAAGAAGATTGAAGATTTTCCTGTAGTACGCGATTATCCCGAGGTGTTTCCTGAGGAACTACCTGGACTCCCTCCCCACCGTCAGGTCGAATTCCAAATCGAGCTAGCTCCCGGAGCAGCACCCATAGCTCGTGCACCGTACCGTTTAGCCCCTGCAGAACTGAAGGAACTCTCGACGCAACTACAAGAACTATTGGATAAAGGATTTATCCGTCCCAGTTCATCACCCTGGGGAGCACCAGTACTCTTTCTCAAGAAGAAGGATGGCACATTCCGAATGTGCATCGACTACCGTGAGTTGAACAAGGTTACCATCAAGAATCGTTACCCTCTCCCGCGTATCGACGACCTATTCGATCAGTTGCAAGGATCGAGCTACTATTCAAAGATTGACCTGCGATCGGGCTATCATCAGCTGAGAGTTCGTAATGAAGATATCTCCAAGACTGCGTTCAGGACTCGTTATGGTCATTACGAGTTCCTCGTCATGCCTTTTGGAATGACCAACGCGCCGGCAGTGTTCATGGATCTTATGAACCGCGTATGTAAGCCTTACCTCGACAAATTTGTGATTGTGTTCATCGACGACATTCTGATTTATTCGAAAAGTCAAGAGGAGCATGAACAGCACCTACGCCTTATCCTCGAACTCCTTCGCAACGAGCAACTGTACGCCAAATTCTCTAAATGTGACTTCTGGCTTCGAGAAGTCCATTTCCTCGGCCATGTAGTTAATAAGAACGGAATTCATGTCGACCCCGCCAAGATCGAATCGATAAAGAACTGGCCTACGCCTAAGACTCCCATTGAAGTTCGCCAATTTTTGGGTTTGGCGGGCTACTACCGCCGATTCATCCAGGGATTCTCAAAGATTGCACAACCCCTCACCACACTCACTCAGAAAGGCGTCGCCTACAAGTGGAATGCAGCACAGGAATCTGCCTTTCAGAGGCTTAAGGATAACCTCTGTAGCGCTCCTATTCTCTCGCTACCTGAAGGTACTGACGACTTCGTAGTTTACTGCGATGCATCTATTCATGGGCTCGGTTGCGTGTTAATGCAACGCGAGAAAGTTATTGCCTACGCCTCTCGGCAACTCAAGACGCATGAAAAGAACTACACGACGCATGACTTGGAACTGGGAGCAGTGATCTTTGCTCTTAAGATATGGAGACATTACCTGTACGGTACCAAGTGCACAATCTACACCGATCACAGGAGTCTCGAGCATATCTTTAGGCAAAAGGAGTTGAACATGCGACAACGTCGATGGGTCGAACTCTTGAATGACTACGAATGCGCCATCAAATACCATCCGGGCAAGGCCAATGTCGTGGCAGACGCCCTCAGCCGAAAGGACACTATACCAAAGCGCGTGCGAGCACTGCAACTTACCATCCAGTCTAACCTCCCTACCCAGATTCGAAATGCTCAAGTTGAAGCATTGAAGCCGGAAAACATCAGGGCTGAATCCCTGCGAGGATTGAGACAGCAACTAGAACAGAAAGAAGATGGTGCTTACTATGTAACAGGACGCATTTGGGTTCCTCTCTTTGGAGGTTTACGTGAACTCGCGATGGACGAAGCCCACAAGTCCCGCTACTCAGTACATCCTGGTTCGGACAAGATGTACCACGACTTAAAGACTACGTATTGGTGGCCTGGTATGAAGGCCCACATAGCAGCATACGTCAGCAAATGTTTGACTTGCGCAAGAGTCAAGACAGAATACCAGAAGCCAGCAGGTCTACTCCAACAACCAGAAATCCCGAAATGGAAATGGGAGCAAATTTCCATGGATTTTGTTACAGGGCTACCTAGGTCTCAACGCGGAAATGATACTATTTGGGTGATAGTAGATCGATTGACCAAGTCCGCGCACTTTCTGGCTATTAAGGAAACAGACAAGTTTTCTACCTTGGCAGAGATTTACTTAAAGGAAGTAGTTTCGAGGCATGGAGTGCCAACCTCGATTATTTCCGACCGAGACGCTCGATTTACTTCGGAATTGTGGCAAGCTATGCACAAATGCTTTGGCTCACGTTTGGACATGAGCACTGCTTATCACCCGCAAACGGATGGACAGTCCGAACGTACCATCCAAACTCTAGAAGACATGCTTAGAGCGTGTGTGATCGATTTTGGCAAGAACTGGGAGAAGCATCTACCGCTAGTAGAGTTCTCTTACAACAACAGCTACCACACCAGTATTCAGGCAGCACCATTTGAGGCATTGTACGGTCGTAAATGCCGGTCACCTCTTTGCTGGGCAGAAATCGGTGATAGTCAAATCACGGGCCCAGAGATGGTGGTAGAAACAACGGAAAAGATTGCCCAGATCAGACAACGCATGGCGGCAGCTCGTGACCGTCAGAAGAGCTACGCTGATAAGCATAGGAAACCATTGGAATTCCAGGTCGGTGACCGGGTTCTACTTAAAGTCTCACCCTGGAAGGGTGTGGTTCGCTTTGGTAAGCGGGGCAAGCTTAATCCGCGTTACATTGGACCATTCGAAATTACCGAGAAGATCGGTAAGGTCGCTTATAGATTGAACCTGCCTGAAGAACTGAGTGCGGTACACAACGTTTTTCACGTATCCAACCTGAAGAAGTGTTTGTCGGATGAAACACTTGTGATTCCTTTTAAGGAACTGACGATTGACGAACAGCTACACTTTACTGAGGAACCGATTGAGATCACTGATCGAGAAATCAAAATCCTCAAACGTAGCCAGATACCTCTTGTACGAGTCCGTTGGAACTCGCGACGTGGCCCAGAGTATACCTGGGAGCGGGAAGACCAGATGAAGCACAAGTATCCCCAGCTGTTCCCTAACGAAAATCCCAGCACTGAAGCTACGAACGAATTTCGGGACGAAATTCCAAACTAACGGGGGGATGATGTGACACCCCGTTGAAACGCTTTCACTTACACTAGCTTGACAGTGGCTGCCTTAACTTTCGGGACGAAAGTTCCTAAAACTTGGGGATAATGTGACACTTCGGAATTTCCCGGACAATCTTTCGATGTAACTTGTGTGTGCATAGATTCTATTAAAATGAAAATTTGAACTATTGTGTTACATGCTATTCATGTAAATGTGTATATAGATATATATATATATATATGTATATAGATATAAGAGAGTGGGTGTGTATGCGAGATGAACCGGAACCCGAAACCACAACCAAACCCGAGAACCCGACTCGAGACCACGGTCTCGAGTGAACAGTGAAGCACTTGGGCCGGTTAAGGCCTTGTAGCCGAAAACCCAACCCGGAACCCCCCTAAGCCCACTCGGAATGTTATATAAACCAACCCACCCCTCCCTTAACTATTTTTTTTACAAATCTCACTACACTCTCATACTCTCCTCTCATCTCTCTCACTAAAACCCTAACAAACCAAGATCACCTCCTCTCATCTCCTTCTTCTCGGATCAAATCGGTGACCACTAGGAGCTCTCGGATCAACACACACACCCGTTAGAAGTTCCATACTCACCCTTGAACCTCACCAACCGGTTAGTGTCTTTATAATATTTGTTGATTGTTAGATGATAGCATGAATGACATAATTTAGCTAGTGTAGTTGTATGCTTGGTGATGTGGTTTTGTGTGTAAAATGGATAATCGGCTAACATGTTTTTAGTTTCGGATAAGTTGCTAATGTGTTCATGACATTTTTGTGGCTAAATATGATGCAAACCATTGACTTGTGATGCTCATGAAAACCGGTTTGCATATGTGTGACACCATATGAATCGGTTTGGTTTAGAATTGATTCTTAGGATTTTCATGATAAAATGTTGTTTTGATAACTTGTTTGTGTGTTTTGATGTTGTCCGAGAAATATAAGGATTTGGTTAGTGGGTTTTATGCATAGTATTTGGGTTGATGATGATGAGTGTTGTTGAATGTTGTTTGAATAATGATGAACAAGATGAATGTCTCATGAATATTTGAAAATGCCTTGTTTGATCCATTTTAGACAAAGGTTAGACAAGAAAACATGTTTTAGTGGCATAGTACAACCTGATTTCATGAAATTGCAATATCATTGGATAGTACAGTTTGCAGGTTCTAGAAGGTCTTCTTGTGCACGTAATCACGGTTGCGAGTCGCAACCTTTGGTTGCTACTCGAGACCACAGCAGGATTTGTCGAGACCTCCTGGTTGCGAGTCGCAATCAATGCGTGTTGAATCCGGTTGCGAGTCGTAACCATTGCCGCTTTGTCGGAACCGCCGGTTGCGAGTCGGAATCTCTGATTGCGAGTCGCAACCAAAGCATGACGAACCGAGACCTCGGTTGCGAGTCGCAACCTTGGTTGCGAGTCACCCTTGTCTCGACTGGGCTGTTATTGGGCCAAAGAACTTGTTGGATTATCTGCTAACTGGACTGCTTGTGTATCTGTTACTGTTTAAGCCCAATAACCCCACTGTTGTATGTTGGACTTTCTGTTGACTGGGCTGCATATGTATACCCGCTACTGTGGTTGTTTGCATTTATGTTAAGTGTGTTTTATACGTGTTTACTTGTACCCAACTTGACCCATACTTGGTAACCATGCTAGGACGTGGTGACCAACATACTTAACCAAGTAACGTACCATACCGAGCAACCCAAGGTGAGTTCACAACTTAAAAGCATGCGTCCCGGTGGTTTGGGACACGAGACTAAAACAACCCTATCCCCTTGTAAAGGGGATACCGTCTACATTCCTTCCCTAGTTATTGGGAACAAACTTACTTTATCTTCCCTTGTATTGGGGAAACCTTTTTAGTTAATTACTGTTTATACGGAATGCAACCAACGGCACTAAACGCAACTCTATCACTCAAGTCCCTACTACATAATACCGATTAGTCGCCGGTGCCAGGCGAACGGGTTATTAGTTGATAGCGCTATTTAGGTCTTACCAGCCTCACACCGTGCCATGGTATGGGATCGGTCGTGAACTAATGTACTCAGGCATCCGTCAATGATGATAGAACATTGACATCGGGGCATCCTGCGGAAACGCAAACGGTTACCTAGTGTTCGGTATTGGAAAAACAGTTTAGTCGCTAACTTTTGGGGTAGCTCCCCATGGCATGTATAAACGGATAAATTAACTGGTGAAACAAGTTTTTGGTAATTAAAACTGGACAACTAGTGAACTCACTCAGCATTATTGTTGACCCCCTTTACTGCATGCTTTGCAGGTGGCCAGTGACTGGAGCAGCTGCTTGGGATGTGTAGTGGTCGTCTGCCCGTGTGTTGGGCATTTATCATGCTTACCTTATGAACATTGTTTAAAACTGTTTACTTATGCTTCCGCTACTTATTACTGTTTGAATTTGAAACTTTAAACTCTGAACTTGATATTTGCTAATCTTATGGTTAGTAAGTATTACTTTTTGTTATCAACTTAATTAGTCAGTATAATTGGTGGCTGGATCCTGGTCAGTCACGCCCTCGAAGCGGGTGTTATCCGCAGGTGGATTTTGGGGGTGTGACACTGTGAATACAACCTGATCCTTTTGTGAGGATGCAGGAGGAGTTTGAGGCTGGGGTTGAGATCTTTCTTCCAACTACTGTGAGGATGTAGCAGCAGTGGTTATTTGTGACTTTTGTGCTGTCACTGGCATTGTCACTGGGATCTCATCTTCCAGAGATGCCTTTGTTTTGGGTTTGGTGGGCTTTCTGGATATATTCTTTTTGGTTCTTTTGTGGTGGCAGGTGTGGGTTTCAAAACAGTGGGTGTGCTGCTTTGATCACCTGGAGCAGTGGGCTCAACAGCAGATACCTGAGGAGCAGTTTCTTCTGCTAAATTCTGCTCAGGTACCCCTGCTTTTGTTTTTACAGGGGCTAACATCCTTGAGAAAGTCTCAGGTGTTAAGCCGTTTATTTTTAAAGGAGAACCTTGTTTGAGCAAATCTGCATCTTTATTTTCAAATTTTTGTTCAAAATAGTAGCTTAAAAATCTTGGAAAGAGCAGGAATGCCTTATTATCAACGTTTTTTACCAAATCATCAAATATTTCCTAGGAGTAATTATAGTTTTCATTGTTTAAAATTGCATACCCCAGGCATTGAATTTTTGTTGGTATTTCATTAAAAGACGTTGTTTTATTAGAAACACACATTAACAGTGTGTGAAATAAAAATCTGGGTACAGAAGGAAAATAACCTTTTTGTAAGGTATCCCTTTTTGGTTGCTCCGCATAGCCCCTGTTTATGAAATCCTTCTTCAACTCGTCTCTAGAAAATGAGTTTTTACCTTTCAAATCATCGAGTTTAAAGGTTTCCGAAATAGATTTTGGAGATATTTGAATCTTCTTACCCTGTATCGAGGAGTTGATGGCTGTGATGATGTCTCCTTGTTTTTCAAGGGCGGCATTTTTCCAGAACTCTCTCTGGGTTTGAAGATAAATGGGAGCATCTGCTGTTAACAAAGTTTTATACTTGATGCAGATAGGGTATCTATGATGGAGTTGAAGGTGTCGTCGGTTAAGGGTTTTGTGAGTATTCCCAAATAGTTGTGAGGAGCTTTGAATGGTATTTCGCTCGGTTCAACAGCCATTTGAGTGGCGTCTTTAGGAGCGGATGAGGAAGATGATTTTGATTTTGGTTTCGATTTTGATTTCGTCATTTTTGATGAAGAAGATCGAAGAAGGTTTTTGTGAAGAAGAGTGGGAAACTGCTTTGAGAAGAGAATATTTGGAATTCAATTCAACAGTGTGAGCCCCTGTTTGGGTTTAATCATGGTTTTATTTTAGGGAAAAAGTGAATGCTGATATGGCAGCGGTTATAATGATCTGACGGCTAAAAACTGACCACGTGCCAACCCCTGATGAAATGATAAATAATGGAGGACAGTTGTTTTGACAACCACTGATGGATCAAGCATCAGTAGTTACAACGGTAATGAAATGAAGAAAGTGGGTGATTTTTACCATCAGTGGATGGCATATCAGTGGATAGAACAATGATTTTGAACATCAGTGTTTTTCAAGATTTTGAAGGAGCAGAGGTTGACTTTGAGCAGTGGCCAGACTTTAGAGAGCAGATGTTGAGGCACAACAGCATTTAAGGTACAACAGTGGTTGAAAACAATAATGAGGATCATTAGTATAACAACTGTTTGTGCAGCAGTGTTTTGACTTTTGACAAATAATTTTAGCATCTGCTTGTTCAGATGTAGGAATTGATTCTGTCTTGTGAAAGCACAATATCTTATCTAACATCTGTTGAGCACCAGAAATGCTATTCTTAACAACATACATTTTAGATGTAGATTATCAAGATTAAATTGCCAGCAGTTATCTGCAGAAATTTTGTTCAAGGTTTTTGCCAAATGTCCATTATTCCAGACAGTGGTTTAGCATCCCAGATGATGAAGACATTTCTACTAAAGCTACTCATTTTGTGTCTAATTACTTGAACTAGAACATGAGTATCTCAGTAGTTCAAAATTAATTTGCAATCAATTTTTGATCTGTGACAACCAAACTTGAGTTTAACATGACCTTGATATGTGTGCCATTTTCTTTTGATCAGATTTAAGGATAGTAATTTCACACAAAAATAAGGAAATTGCATCCTGACCAGAGATGAACTTTTACTATCAAAAATGAGTAAAAGTACAAAATATATTTTATAAAAAGTAATATATATCTGGTTTTATTTAAAGAGAAACTTTTTTTTTTTAAATTAAAGGATGTTTTGAAAATCATCAAAAGGATCTGACAGTTTTTCAAATAAGTGCATGATCATATCATTCTCAAGTTATTTTGACCATTGTTTGGGGTCATTTTCTTGTCAATTGATTGTAAATTCTTCTTTTAAGATCAATCACTGGGGATGTCATTGTTACTTGAACAATTTCTGTATTTTATGAAAGCACACAGTTGTATGATTCCATTGTTTTACCCAACTTTAACCTCAAGAGCGTTTTATGCTTATACTCTTTTCTTTTGATTTCAAAGGTTTTGAGATAACCACACTTTGAGATTTGTTCATTTTCTTTTTCCCTTTTTACCCTTCCCATTCACAAGTACAGAAATACTCACTGGGAGATGTTGTTCTGAAGAAGCTTAGTCCAGAATCATTTTAAAGTAATGTTTTGAGAGATCTGGCCACATGTGTACATGTTTTATTACCAGATCTTACATTACGTATGATTTGGACTGTTTTGACACCTTATTTTCTCAATGTGTTTTGACAAAGTTGATTTGGTCCTTTTGAAGATTCTCAACCTGTCTTTGAGCACATAAGAAATTTTGACTAAAGCTTTATTTCCCTCTTTCTATGTCAGCAGAACACTAGTGTTTTTGCTAATCTGAGGTGCAAACTTTAGTGTAAAATATGATGAAAACATCACAGATTTCATAACAACAGTTGAAATCAATTTTGAATGAAGATCAACATACCATAGTTACGGATAAGTTTCCAGATCTGGAAACTATGAGTGATTTGTGCATGACATCACCAGCTGTATGAGATTTGTGAATCTTATGACATCTTGGTTGTTTTACAGAGCTTTTGAGTCATCATTTTGAACACGATTTCTCGTTACTCTGTTTTTCAACTAAAATACGACCAACCTTAGTATCAATGAATTTTGAGCTGAACTGTTATGTCAAATTGATTGTTAGATCGAATTTGACTGTCCAAGCTCTGATACCAATTGTTAGGATCGGAGGCTCTCATGATTATGTTTGTTTGTAAGAACTTGACAAATCAATGGAAATAAAACAATGTAAAGTGCAGTGGAAATGAATACAAACTTTATAAACATAATCAAAGAAGAGAATAGTTTGATAAGCACATGCTTTGTCATTAAGTTGAATGAATTACAAAGAGAATCAAAAAACTACAAGCATGCTTACAAAACTAAGCTCTCCCTCAGCCTGATGCCCCAAGGATGGTTGTACAAGATGAAAGGATTGAATTGAGGAGAAGAACTCACTCAAAACCATCAAATGTAACAGTACAGAGTACTGTTCCATTTATAGACAATCCAATCCACTGATGCATCTCAGCTGACGTCAACATGAAAGTGACATCTAACAACCTAACAAACTCTATCTACTGATCTATACAACTACTGCTTTGCTAACTACTGATATTACATTGTATTACATGAGATAAATATAAACTTCTGCTGCATCCTTCCACTGCTGTGAACCCAGCAGTACTTGTCATGATCAGCAGTGCTTGAACCAAGGCAGTAGATTGAGCAGCAGAGCTTTTAGTCTTCATCAGTCCTTGTGTAGAATCAGCAGTTGTAGGTCAGCAGATGTTTATAGAAGTAGTACTTTGGAGCATATCAGATGTTTGAGCCACATTCAAGGGGAAAGCAAAGTGTAAACTGCTGCTTATTGTTAGTCCACTGATGTGATCCGGTTTTGGCTTGACATTATCTGTTCCTCTGGTAGGGTTCAATCCCAACATATATATATACTAGTGGGAATGCCCACGCGTTGCCGCGGGTATTTATGTTTTTGGCCGCACGTTTCGCAACGGGTTCCACATATTTTATCGATCACACGGAGCTACAAACTTGAGGTTCCAAGTGAGTACTGAGTAGTTTCAACTTAAAAGTTTGATTCCAAGTGCACCAGATTTTTTAATAAAATTGACTTTTTCCATCTCAAACTAATTATGCAACTGATATAGTGACAAGAGAGCAAGTATATGATACAGGTACACTATCTCAATGCGCTTGGTACAAATCATTATATCATCACGTGTTCTGGGTTTGTTAATTTCCACTCCAAAATCGTTGTAATTTTTGGAAATATAGACAGAAACAAGACATAGAAATTACTCAAACTTCTTAATCAAAGACATGTAATTCAGCATCTTCTCAATAGCTTCATCATCGTGTCCCCGTCCCCTCGACTGAATTACAAACTTTTAACGGATCCATAATAACACCAGATTCCTCGAATTACAAATGTTTTGGTATGGTTTAAAGTACCTTGATAGATGGAACTATAACTGCACATTATAGTTGCTACATTTTAAATCCGTGAACATCAGAAAAGTTCAACTATAAGTGAAAGTCAATGAAAATTGCAACACTATTAAAACTTATAAAATATTTTATAAAAGAGAATAAATAATGTAATATTCCATTGATTAAACAGCAAAAGTTCAGAATATCTATAGGAGTCCAAAAGTCCAATGAGCAGTCACCAGAAGTCAAATGTATCATTTTGGGTTGGGTTCTTGTTCGCAAAGTACCATTTTTCGAATTCGAAAAATTTGAAATTCGTTTAAATTCGATTATCAAGTGCAAGGTGGCATCTCTTTATGGCAAAACAACTTGGGTGAAGGGTCAAAACGGGTTTATGGTTCCGGTTAAAATGTACTCTTTGGTCACAATATGTCAATACAGGTTTTAGTTGAAATGGGTCAAATTGGGTTTAGGATTTTAATTAAAACAGAGACTCTGGTCAAAATGGGGTTTGGGTTCTGATTAAAATGGACTATTTAGTCAAACCGGGTCAAAAGAGGTTTAGGATACTGGTTGAAGTCATCAGAATGGGTTCAAGTAGAAAGTTTCTTTGTGGCGCAAAGCGGGTTGGGCTGTGTGTTTCGAAGAGAATCTGTATATGTGCAGTCATTTGTTTGGTGTAGACCTGGCAAACGGGTCAATTATAAAAAGGCTTGTTTTGGTTCGGGTCAGAATAGGTCCGGGTCAGATCGGGTTTCGAGTCGGGTCTTTTTTTATGATGATGATGACTAATATGCGTTAATTATTCATATACTAATGGGGTTGTGTTATTCTCATGTTACTTTGGGTCGAGTCGGGTCAGATTTTTTTTTTTTTTTTTGATAATTTATAGTCACCTGAAACAGTTGCGCCATTTGCTGGAGATGATAATCTCTAAAAATGAGCGAAAATACGTCCCTCAATGTGATTAATCCTAACACGTGTTGGGAGCCAGCTTCAACTACCCCTACACACCGCACCTCTGTCACAAAATTGGAAACATTCATTAACATTTAGAGAAAATATGGGTTATACCCGTTTATGGATATGGGTCAATTCTGGTTATCATGGGTAAACACTTAAAACTTCACTATTGGAACTATATACTTAGATGGAAATTCATACCTGGGTCAGAAAGAAGAGTTATGACTTGATATAAAGTATCAGATCGTGTACATATCCCGAATCTAGAATGAGCTTTGTTGTCTACCAGTTGCAACGCTGAATCACGGAATAATATACGTATTTATTAATAATGAAGGAAATTAAAAAAGGAAAATAAACTTGATATCAGTTAAAGGCATAGTTGTTAATGGCGAATAGCGATAAATAGTGCGCCCTATTTTATGAATACCCTGGCATACATTATTTTACATGTATATTTAACAAAAAGCTAAAATCCAGCTATTTTATGGCTATATTTAATCGCTATTTATATTTATAAAAAAAGTGAAATCCCGCTATTTATGGGCTATGGCTGCATAACTTGTAGCGACCTTCGACCTATACGCTACACTATTCGCTATAGCAACCATAGTGACCGCTATTGACAACTATGGTTAGAGGCGTCAAACGGGTCAAAATGGTTTAGGCTAAAAGATCTAATTAGAAGGAAACGGGCCAAATAACATTCTTATAAATCAGTTTAATAAAAGAAAGATTATTGTGGTTAAAATATAGTTTTTTGAATCATATTTAGCACCCAAACTATTTATAAAGGTCATAGAAGATGAACAGACGAAAGTGTAGGTGGGCAGCCCGATACCACCTTGACTATTCTTGTTGCAATACAGACAAGGGTATTTTCTTGTTGACATTTAAAATAGAGGAAGGTTTTGATTTTCATATACTTTGTTAAAAGTTCACAAACGCACATTGATAGCCTAAATATGATCAGGCGGATAATAAAAATGTGTCCCCACCAACACACAAAAGCACATAAATATAATAGCATGTTTTAGACATAAATAATACTAAAAGGTTTAGAAGCAGAACCTCATTGACGCAATCACAGGCAAACAGTTCTCTGATATCGCTTTCACAAGGTCCCATTCACATTGTAAGTTGATTCCCTCGAGCAACACAACCAACGGCTTGCAGCTTTAAAACGTTAATTATGTCTGGAAATTGCATTAGCATATAAGGTTATGTGAACTGTTTTGTAGAACATAAGATAAGAAAATGAAAACGAAAGACATTTGATGACCAAGCTGAAAAGTGCTTAATATGATGTTTCAAACAATAGTGTTTGCTAGCACTTAACAGCACTGTCAAGAAACTTATCCCATATTAAAACATTTATACTTCACCTTTATTACATGAACTGTTAAGGAAAGATTCATAGAAAATAAAGATCATCGAACCTCATTAAAATATTACTCTGTAATTCGATAAAATGGCAAAGAAGTATAAGTAAACCCCGAGAAACAAGTCACGATTATGAGTATACAGAATACCTTTTTTTACAAAAATAGTAGAAAACATGAAACGCCTCAAGTTTTTTCGCCGATTCAGTTCCAAATTCTTCGCTATTTGACACTAAATTAGAAAACGTTAGCAACCAATAGTTGGATGTTTGTGTCAAAAACATGTTGTCTATCAACTATTGTCTAAAAAAACGCTCACCTTCATGATTAATTGCAACTGCCCATGTGGCCGCAACTCCAAATATTGCGAGAGCTTTTAATAAATCGGTTTTTGGCTGGTAAGTAGCTTCATATTCTAGTGAGCTTGTTTCATCCACTGAACATAAAGGATCACAAGTTCGTGACGACGTTGAATCCTAATATCGAAAATAGTGTGGTATTTCAATCCAATATAGTGCAGAATGAATTCCCAGTTCAGGATGCTAATGGTATTAGTAATAGTGAGGATACTTACGTGAGGGTGAAGAAGCAGATAACAGAGAATATCATGAGAAAAAAAATTTGATAACATGGATTGCAGATCACAAACACTTGATCCTTTAAGCAAAGATTTCAGATCACAGAGTTTACCAAAAACCCCCATGGCTCAAATATTTAGCAACTGGGATGCGATCTTGAATTAATCTCCACATGAAACAAGCTATTGTTAAAGGCACCCATTTGACCCATACAAAATTTTAACTGAGACTCGTTTAATTCAACATTCATATAACAGTTAAACAAGTCGATTTACAATTTAAATCACAAGTTTCGTTTACAAATCACAAATTTCTAATCAGTAATCGAAAAGATAAACACAAAAAATTCAGAATAACTAAATAATAATTACAATAATTCGATTAAAATAAAAAAAAAGGAGAATGAAGGAACTAACACTCCTTGATTGCATTGTGAACACCAGTTATCTCAACGATTGTGGTAAAGCATATTCAGAAACCCTAAATTAGAAACACAGAGGAAAAATCGAGCCCATAAGAAACAATAACGATTGCGTATCTAATATACAAAATCACATTACCTTAAGACCGTCTATGGAACCAACAAAAAGGCACGACCAAGGTTTGGCGTAAATTAAATCGACCCACCATCACCGCCTAGTGTTCATCGTTGTCGCCCAGAATCCTTCAGTCGTCTGTGTAAACCAACGATTGGAATAAGTGTCTAATCTGGTAAAACTGAATGACACCCTTTGCTTAATAGCCGGACGATTCATTTACAGGGCTGTAATGAATTTGCATTGGTGAAATCCCTAGGCTAACCCTGAAGTGTCTTAAAATTTTGATGAAACCCCATCTAAAATGGCTTGTATATTATTATACATCATGCTTCAGAATTTATACTTGTGGTAAAATTACAATTATGTACATCACTTCTCCTTTTTAATATATTATAGATTATAGATAGATTGGGTAAAATAAGAACCACAGTGAGTTGTTTAGGGTCGCTTTGATGGTGATGTCACCAACAGTTCTCTCCTCTCTATATAGTTTGTTCTATAATTGCAATAGATAACACTAAGAGCCTAAAGATAGAAGAACTTAGTGAGAGAATGCACCTAGTGAGGGGAGTACTTGTGTACTGACTGATTGCATTGAACCATTTGAATATAATGAAATCTTTCTTCAATCATTCCTAAATCTAGTTGTTTTTATGATGATGTGTTTATTATAACTGTTTGATTGAATTTCTATACTGAATTGAACTGTTCTATCAAAAACACAGACAAAACAGACACTCTCGGATCCAACAGTAGAAGGTCAGGCAACTCCTTTAGAAAACCAAAATCATCTTAAAAAGATATAAAACATGGATCTTACTCTTGTATATTCCCATTTTTGTAGGTCACCAACACCTTGAATTCTTCCATCAAAAATTCCCAAGAGCTTACCCTGATTTCTTCTCTATACCGTTTTCTTAGAACATGAAACATCTTGTCGGTTTCTTCCCAGTCGCTTCCCTTTGGTCTTTCCATCTGGTGCAACCTCTCCTCAAGACCAGTTCTTGACAATTTTCTGGTATACTTCTTGCAGAGTGTAAGATTCTTTTACAAATGTCATTCATCAGCAAGTAGACTCTCTTGTCAGCATACCACCAAACAACAACCATTTCTTTGGCCATTGTGTGTTTTCAGTGAACTTAGTTACGTTTTTTTGGGCGAAACAACTAATTTATGCACTGAGAAATGGTTGCTTTGGGTCTGATCAGAAGTGTGAGATATTGATACCAGATTTTGTGCCATCAATTGCTATCCCTAATTCATCATTAGAAAGTTGCATCGAGGCATTCAATTTTCCAGGCTAACGTACCGGCGATGTGAAAGGGTTAAATGATCATGGCGATTTGCGAGGATGGGTTTAAACTTGTGCATTTATTAGCTTTAGTCACACAAAAAACATTTTACCGTGACCATTTCAAACTTTTACCCACACATAACCTAAAAAAAATACCATGATAGTTCATAACATTTGGCCAAACTAATGTCACAAAACGTGTGACTAAAGGTTTAGAAGAGATGGTAACATCTGGTCTCATGAATAAAAATTCAAAACAGTACCATAACTGTTGGTAACATTTGGCCACATGAATCTAATAAAGTGTGAAAATAGGCAACTAGTAGTCATATGTTTATTATTTTCCAATCACAATCACTATTGAAATCTTTTAGGCACACATAACACTTTAGCCGTGACCACAAAATACTTAATAGTTATTAATTTGTTTTCTTTGACTAAGTACCTAATAAACAATACTCTTTTGTCACACAAACTCGTAAGTGGCCATATGTATTACTTTTGGCCATATCATTAAAAAAATTTTGTGGTAGTTAGTAACATTTGGTCACACCTTTAAGTGTGGGTAGTAATTGTTACATCTTTCTATTAAAAGTGTGGCTAAAGGTTTCGAAAGATGTGTTTTGGTCACGTAAATAAAAAATCAAACAAATACCTTGGCGGAAGGTCACATTTGGACACTATTTCTAGTAGTAGCTTTTAAATGTTGTCACACCCTGGTATTTCAACGTATTACCGGTGGGCCCGGTGGGGAGTATTGTGACGTAGTTAATATCATCATAGTCAAATTATCACAGTTTAACGCACAACGGAAGATAAAGATAACAACGTTACAAACCGAATGAAAGTAATATCATTTATTACAAAAACGGTTGTAAGGGATCCACAGGCGGATCAAGATAAAAGGAACATTTTTCAACAGATTTATAAACATCTAAGCTTACAAGACTCTTTATTGATGCTAGGAGTAGCCAGCCTATTCCGCCTAGTACCTGCACTTTAGCCTTTTTTGGGGAAATACGTCAGTTTACACTGGTAAATACAATTAACCGACTCTTTTGAAAAGTATTTAAGAAAATTGATTTGAAATACACAAGGCACAAATAATCTTTTATAACTTGGGATAATTATTTAAAAATAATCTTGTAAAAGAATTTTATGTTTATTATACGTTCAGTAGCCCGGGCTGATTACCGGGTTAAAGATTAATAGACACACCACATAACATATCCCGCGGCGAGTTATTCTCGAACAGGCGGGTACATTAATTTTACATAGGCACCGGCAGGTGTATGCCTACACCCCGTGCTTAAGTCGTGGCCATTTCAATGAATGAGCCGAGGATATCCAGGACATGGCCATTAACCCCCCAATGGCTTAAAATAAACAAAACAGATTAAATGGGTTATCTCAATGATTTAACCTTCATACGATTAAAAATTCAATACCCGACCAAGCGGTATTTTATATACCATACCCGAAGCCCGTATAAGGGAAAATAAGTTAAAAGTATTTACCTGAGCAAATTATACAAATTATCCCAACCGTACAAATCAGCAAGTGCAAGTATCTTTTACTGGTCTCCTAAATCTGTAACGAAGGTTTTAATAACCTATTAGATTCCTAATGGGTCTTACTTAAGTTTAAACTTAGACCGGTTAGTTTTAAAGAAAGGTATACGGTTCAAAACGCAAAATTAAACGAAGACCGGAATAGAATGTGATTTAGACCTGTCAAGTTTGAAGACTTATATAATATGAGTAAACTAAACATATTCTGGATTTTGAGATAAAACTGACAAGGTTTGACCCGTTTCGGTTAATTTATGCAAACTAGTTACATAAACCGCACCAAACGCAAAAATGCATAACGGGTAAACAAATGAGTCATGAATAGGTTCCTAAGTTAAAATGCCTTAAATATGTTGTGATATCAGTAAGATACCTTCTATTATGCCCAAAACGGATTTAAACTCAATTTAAGCCCCGTAGGGGTATTTTGGTCATTTTAAAGGTTATAAAAGAGATTAAATATTAATCTGAGGTACAGGTCTGAAATGATCAGTAAAAATATTTAATTTAATAAGTTATATCAGTATGTATTGCATATATGTGAGATTTATCATTTATAACCAAACTATGCACCATAGGGGCATTTTGGTAATTTCACATAAGCTTTAAAGGTTGCTTACTGTTAAAGTATAAAAATTTACTTAAAACATCAGTAGGTATTAAGTCTTATACGTTAAAAATAGTTTTAACCCATACTATGCGTTTAAAACGCGTAAAAAGTCGGTTTTATGCGATTTTCAGGTTATATAAGGAAAATTGAGATTTTTATCACTCCAGAAGACTTAAAATATTTTATTTAACATATAAAGTTAGTAGCAAAAGGTTTGGTATCAAAATGTTATGTAAAACTCATTTTATTAGCAAAAAGGGTATAACCGACAATTACCGAATTAAAGCAAGAACCCTAAGATATGATCAGTTTAAAAATAAATAAAAATCTTCAAAAATCCCAAAATATTATATTACATCAGTGGGTAAAAAGTTTGGTGTCAAAATTTAGGTTTAGATAGGCTTTATGCTAATAATGCCGTTTAATTAATAAAAAGCTTTCTAATTACGCTATTGAGCATAACTCCTAATCTAGACCTCAAACTGATGTCAAACTTTTTAGGATGTGTTTATAAATCAGTAATAAAGGTTTTTGTTCTCTCATATTTTCAAAAATCTTGTTTTAAGGTCAAAAGAGCATAATGGTCAACATTTAAGCAATTAACGGAAACATGCAAATGAATCGGATTAATTAGGAACCAAGTTGTATAACCACAGAGGGTTATACTAACCTATAACCTGGTCCTAATGGAACTCTAAGGCATGTCTAAACTAAACTAAATCGGGTCAGAACTGAAAGTTAAAGCAAAAGTCTTCTTTTGCGACTTTCGGTTCCGAACCGAGCCTAAACTCAAAATTGTCGGGTTGAACATGCTTAGACATGTTCTTACACAAATTACCAAGTTATATAAGTGTTAAAACAGGTTTCATAGCTTCTACATTGCTAATTATGATTTTATATGCAAAATAGCTTTCTGTTGACTTTTTAATATTAAGGTTGACCCGACAATTGACCTAGTTAGATTGGAAATCAGAGGGTTCCCTTTTAAGGGTTTATTACCCACATAATTACCAACTCATAGCCACTTTCAATTCAAAAAATGACTGGACCATTAGTGATCAATCACTAAGTCAAAGCATAATTTCGACGGCTTTGACTTTTGGTCATTAGACTAATAAAACATGAATTAGAGAAGCTAAGAATGCTTACAAAGGCTCTTAGCACGAATTAGAAGCTTAAGAAATCTTGCTTGAAGTCCAGAGAGCTCCAGAGAATAAGTTTAGAATGATTTTGTGAATGAGCAAGTTCATGGTTGCAACATAAGGTCCTTATATAGAGATTTAGATGCAACAAGATCAATCCAACAAGGTCTACACATGTTTCCCGATCATCCCAGGTGTCCCCTATGCATGAAATACAACTGGTGCAGCCCCTGAATTCGAAAACCATACTTCTAAGGCGGTGGAACAGGCTGAACAGGCAGCTGTCCATTTTTCTGCCCAGTTACAGGTCTTACGGACCGTAAGCTAAGGACCTTACGGTCCGTATCCGCTTTTTAATCTTTATCGCCCAGATCAGCCACCTTACGGTCCATAAGGTGGTCTCTTTGCGGTCCGTAAGATTTGGTCAGAAGACAAAAATTTTGAGAACTTTTGACATTTGACCATGCAACCTATAATACCTTGAGTCTCTGGTCATTATCAGTAGTAAGGGCCCTCAATTTCAGGTCTGCATCATTCAGAATGTATTCCATGAATTTGTGTTGCCTTGGAGTCTTGTATACATCGAAATTCCACAAGATTAATATCCGTTATCTTTGATACCAAAATATATAATTGTTCCAATGTTTTTTTTTGGTTCGTTAAAAGGTCACCCAGAGTTTACTTTCGACATGTTGACACTTTTAACCCCTATGTTTCATAAGATCCTTATTTTAAGCAAAAATGATTTTCGAGTTCGATAAATTATTCTTTAAAGAATACGAACATTGTGTAAGGTCAATCAGAGGCACACGAATGGCATGTTTTTGGATCCCTTTAATCACATATTTACATTGTTTGACAACTTCAGTCCCTCAGAAATAATTCTTTATATGCTTAAAGTCTATGACACATGTCGTCATTATGTTGGTCACGATTTACGAGGTGTTGCATCCTCACCCCCTTAAAATAAATCTCGACCTCGTGATTTACTGGAATAAATGAGGGTACTTATGTTTTATTGTAGATTCAACCTCCCATGTGTATTCGGGACCTCTACGGGCATCCCATTTAACCTTTACAATCGGTACATGCTTCTTTCGAAGCTTCTTAATCTGTTGGTCCTCAATCAACAAAGGTTTTTCACAAACTTTAAGCTCTCATCGATATGCACATCCTTATGTGACATGGCTAGCGATTCATCGGCTAGACACTTCTTTAGATTGTAGATGTGGAACACATTATGAATTCCACTGAGCTCTTCAGGCAGGTTTAACTTGTAAGCCACTATTCTAACACATTCAATAATCTCGAATGGTCCTATATATCTTGGGCTTAACTTGCCCTTTTTACCAAAACGCATCACCCCTTTCCAGGGTGATACCTTAAGTAACACTTTGTCACTTACCTCGAATTTCAGAGGCTTACGCCTTTTATCTGCGTAGCTTTTCTGCCTATCCCTGGCAGCTTTGAGACGATCACGTATCGCCACAATCTTATCTGTCGTCTCCAGGACTTTATCAGGTCCTGTTAGTTGGACGTCTCCAACTTCTGCCCAACAAACGGGCGTCCTGCACTTTCTTCCATACAAAGCTTCAAAAGGTGCAGCTTGAATACTTAAATGATAACTATTATTATATGAAAATTCTATCAATGGAAGATGATCATCCCAACTTCCACCTAAATCAATAACACAAACTCTTAACATATCCTCCATCGTTTGAATTGTACGCTCACTTTGACCATTCGTCTGAGGATGAAATGCAGTGCTGAAGTTTAATCGAGTGCCTAGGGATTTCTGAATGCTTTTCCAAAAATGCGATGTATACTTTGTATCCCTATCAGAGATGATAGACACTGGCACTCCGTGAAGAGATACAATCTCGTCCACGTACAGCTGAGCTAGCTTATCTGAGCTGTGTGTTTCCTTAATAGGTAGGAAGTGAGCTGACTTAGTCAACCTGTCAACTATAACCCAAATAGTATCATTTCCTCGCTTTGTCTTTGGTAACTGGTGATGAAATCCATAGTTACAATTTCCCACTTCCAGGTGGGAAGTTCAGGCTGTTGTAGCAAACATGACGGCTTCTGGTGTTCTACTTTAACTTGAGCACATGTCAGACATTTGGCCACATAAGTGGCTATAGATTTCTTCAAACCTATCCACCAGTAATTTGCCTTCAAATCCTGGTACATCTTGTCACTTCCAGGATGAACTGAGTATTTGGAGCTATGGGCTTCTAGAAGAATCACATCTTGTAGTCCACCATAAATTGGAACCCATATTCGTCCATTCAGTCTTAGAATTCCATCCTTAACACAAGACAGTTGATCGGCAGTGACACCAAACTTTTCATTTGGGAAGTTAGCTTCTAATACAGCTTCCTTCTGAGCGGCTAGCAACCTTTCATTCAAGCGGTTTCTCAATTCGATGCTCTTGGCATTGATCCTAATGGGCTTAATTCTTTCTTTTCTGCTTAAGGCATCGGCGACCACAGTCGCCTTACCTGGATGGTATCGGATTTCACAATCATAGTCATTCACTGTCTCCATCCATCGACGCTGTCTCATATTCAGATCTTTCTGATTAAACAGATGCTGAAAGCTTTTGTGATCAGAATAGATCACACACTTAGTCCCATACAGGTAATGCCTCCAAAGCTTTAGTGCAAATACAACGGCACCCAACTCCAAGTCATGGGTGGTGTAATTCTTCTCGGGCACCTTTAATTAACGGGAAACATAAGCGATAACTTTGCCCTTCTGCATAAGCACACATCCCATGCCTGTGTGCGATGCGTCGCAATAAATCACAAATTCTTCAATACCTTCTGGCAATGTCAACACAGGAGCATTGCTCAACTTCTGTTTAAGGATATCAAAGGATTCTTGTTGCTTAGGACCCTAATCAAACTTGATATTCTTGCGAGTCAATGAAGTCAGGGGTGCAGCAATCCTTGAGAAATTGTCAATGAAACGCCTATAGTATCCTGCCAGACCCAAGAATCTACGAATCTCTGTGGGCGTCTTCGGCTCTTGCCATTTCATGATGGCTTCAATCTTAGCGGGATCCACATGGATACCATGCTCGCTAACAACATGTCCAAGAAATTGCACTTCGCGAAGCCCAAACTCGCATTTTGAAAACTTGGAGTAGAGCTTCTCATGCTGAAGAAGTTTTAGAATACATCGAAGGTGCTTTTCATGATCAGTCTGGTTGTTTGAATAAATGAGGATGTCATCATTAAAGAACGATGACAAACTTGTCCAAGTAGGGTTTGCAAAAGCAATTCATGAGATCCATGAATGCTGCTAGTGCATTAGTGAGCCCAAAATGCATCACCAAGAACTCGTAGTGACCATAACGAGTCCTGAATGCAGTCTTATGCACATCTTCATCTCTAACCTTCAATTGATGGTAGCCTGACCTTAAATCAATCTTGGAGAAGTAACTTGCTCCTTGAAGCTGATCGAACAGATCATCGATACTAGGCAATCGATATCTGTTCTTGATTGTAACCTTGTTAAGCTCGCGATAATCGATGCATAGACATATCAACCCATCCTTTTTCTTCACAAACATGATCGGTGCTCCCCAAGGAGACGAACTAGGTCGAATAAATCTTTTTGCCAATAAATCATCCAGTTGAGTCCTTAACTCTTTCATCTCAGTCGGTGCTAACCTGTAAGGTGCTCCTGCAATATGTGCTGCTCCAGGAATAATGTTGATTCTGAACTCCACTTGCCTATCTAGTGGTAAACCAGGTAGTTCTTCAAGGAATACTTCTGGATATTCAGATATAACAGGGATGTCTTCAACATTGGGTTTTGGTTTATCAATAGTCACTTGTGACATGTAAATGACGTAACCCTTCTTCAAACACCTTGACGCCTTAAGCATAGACACTTGCTTAGGTAACCCATACTGAGTGTCTCCTTGTAATGTGAGTGGCTCACCATACGGAGTCTTGATAACCACTCGTTTCTTGTCACAAACAATCTGGGCTTGGTTAGGAGATAACCATTCCATGCCAATCACTATGTCGAAACCAGCTAATTTCAAAGGAAGCAAGGATAACGGAAAGGAGTGGTTCCTAATTGATATAAAGCATCCATCTAACATGTTGAAGCGGTTTCTATGGTACCATCGGCCAATTCTACTTCGTACTTTATGCTTAGGGTTTTAACAGGTAGATTTAATAACTTACAAAACTTATTATCTACAAACGACTTATCTGCACCCGAATCAAATAATACCCTTGCATAAATGACATTGATAAGAAAGGTACCTGTTATCACGTTGTCATTCTGAATTGCTTCCTGTGCATTCATCTGAAAGACCCTAGCATTGGTCTTCTTGCCTTCTTCAGGTTTCTTGACATACTTTGGGCAGTTAGACTTGATATGCCCCTTCTCGTTACAGTTGTAACAAGTTGCATCCTTAATCTTCTTACAATCCAACGTCTTATGCTCAGAAGACTTACAGATCCCACAGCCCTAGGCTGTGATTGGGATTTTAATTCATACCTGCACTTTCCTAGATAACGCTTCTGTAGGTTCTTTTTCACGACCGAAACGAGTCGTTCAGAGGTGTTCTTATCAATACGAGAGGCGGAAACTAACGTATTGACTTCGAATAAGCTTGATTTAAACTTTAATTGTCTATTTGATTGATTTGACAAAGTTTTACAGCGAGTAGACACTTCAGCAGCACTTCGGCTCTGGAATCGGAAAGTTACAAACGAAATCACAAGGCAGGTATTTATAGACCAAGCTATTTCGCACGAAACCAGTTCATACGAAACAGCATTTCATACGGAATGACCAATAATCATTTCGTGCGAAATCATATATCCTATTTCGTATGAAATGACCAATTCATTCGTGCGAAATCACCTGAATCACCTATATCTCGAATTTCGTGCCCTGATCTTTCTAATCTAATACAAGACTCGATACAAGACGAAGTCGGTAGACGTATGCACCAACAGACTCCCCCTCGGATGTTGACTAAGTCTTCAGTGTTGAGTCTTCAACGTCTTCAGTCTTTATCGGTCTTTTTGCTCTTTCTGAAGTATCTGACAGTGTAAAACATCCTCAGTCTTCTCTTTTCTTCTCTCTATCATCTCAATATCTGTAACTAGCTCTTACATTCTCTTAACCAGATCTCTTGATTGCTTAAGTTCATCAGCATTAGCAGCTCGCATGGATCACAGGATTTGAACCTGGTTTTTTATCATTCAAACTCCCCCTTGAATGTTGATCCATAATCTGAAACTGGCTCCCTGCACAAATCTCTACCTCAAAATAAACTTTACAAACTTAACAATATGATAGATTTGTTAATCACATGCAGGAATTCTTTAATAATGATTTAACATTTAAAATCTTGGATAACCACTTGAAGACAAAACATTTAAATCTTTTCCTATTTTAAACCAACTCCCCTTCACCTGATGTTCATCATGTTTAGCACTTGGAATTTTGAAAATCAGCTTTCCAACATCAGTTGTCAAAAATCTTTTTGAGTTTTTCAAAAATTTATGCTAAAACACTCCGAAAATCTTTTTGGATTTTTGATTTTAATGAAATGCTGTAAAGAAATATTTACAAACAATATTTTTGTGAGTTTGTGTAAGAGGATCATATCAGTTTATGAAACAAATCACTAACACCGTTAAGATTTAGACATTTTAAGTTCTAAACGATTCACATAGATTGTCAGTATACTGATCCACTTAAATTTTTACACAAAGTTCAACTGTTTCGAGATACGATATTAGTGTTTTAAACACTTAACCTTATTCGCGTGTACCACCTCAGAATATACTCCCGTATCCAGACTTCTATATTCAGCCTTATAGGTGAATGTACACTAATGATATATGTAAACGGGTAATGCGAAACTGTGAGAGCTCAGGTTAGAACTTTCGTTCAGACAAAGAGATGACGGCTCGACTTTAGGTGTGTCCCGTTTGGGGATCTTTTCTTCAACATCACATGATTAGGTGTGTCCCGTTTCATCATTTTTATGCTGAGGGCTGGCTTTAAGATTAAAGCTATGCAAAGTATTATACGAGGACTAGGCTATTGCTCCTGCAAAACCAGAAGCCCTGGTATAATACCCCAGATATCACCACGCACAAAGACCTAGTATGTCAGAAATAGAAAATATTTCAAACAAGATTTCGGGGGTTACCCATATATCCGAGAGATGTCCCCACGATATAAGTAAGTATTCGTATTTAAGTTTATATCTCAAAAACATTTACTGAATGAGTAAAAACCTACTGACATATCATCAATGAGATCGTTTATCACATTTGACTTCCCAAATCTTTAGCATGCTGTGATAGTCCACTGATGTACTATCATTTCCTGTTTTTCACAACAAAACTCTTTTTCATTTTTTAATGATTTTGGTTTTTCAGGTTTTATCATGTTTTTGGATTTTTCAAATTTTTCGAAATTTCTAAAATTTTTACTCCCCCTAAAATCAAAATATGTTTCAATTTTGATTTTTCAGGAAAATTTGAAAAACAAGTTGTACAAAAACTGACAACATGATGTGAATTACTTCAATTCGACATCCACTTGGCATAAACAATCAGAACTCCCCCTATCAACAAACTATTTTCCCATAATGATTTCAAAACACTTAAGTTTGTTTTAATTAAAATGGTTTTTCCTGAAAATAATTTTTGTTGATTTTACCACTTGTAAGATCCGGGATCCATTCATCACATTGTTTTCCAATCAATTAAGAGAAAGTTAAAATCAAGTACAACTTAATGTCCTTGATAAAACATTTCTCAAGAAATATGCCGATTCCTACTCCACACTTACCAACCTGGGAGTTCCGGCAAGTCATGCTTAAAATTTTTTTAGCAATTTTAGAATTTTTTTACAAAAACACTTTTTCAAGAATGATGCCGATTCATGCTCCACGATTAACAACTTGGGAGTTCCGGCAAGTCAGATTTTTACATATGAAATACTGACATCCAAGCCTGACCAAACTTGGATGTGTCCTTTTCATTTTCAACCAGGGTTTCAACATTTCTCTTTGATTCATAAAAATCTTTTACCCCTTTGGCCTTTCCCTCAACCATTTTCCAAAAATCTTTTTGATATTCCCATTAAATGCCTTCTCAACATCAAATTCTTTCTTTTCAGAAAAGAATTGATTCGAGATTTCAACTTTCCCAACTTTTTGTTTAAAATTTTCAGTCCACAATGGTGGAAAGTTCATACCATCCATTGGAGGAACTGAATTCTCTTCTTTTGTAACAACTTGTGGCTCCTCTGATTTTGTGGAATCAGATTCATTGCCAGATTTCACATCTGATTTCTTAACAACCCATGTTTGGTTGTTAGAATTCACCTTCCTTCTGTAAAACCTTTTCGAACATTCACCCACTTCAAATTTTGAATTTTTAAACACTTTAAACTGTTCAGTTGGTGGTTCGGTTTTATCAACAATCTTTTCTTTGAGTTTGTAAGAGACTCCCTGTTTGGTTTTTGTTGCCTTGGGACAGTTCCAGGCAATGTGACCTACTTCATCGCATCTGTAACAGGTTCTTGTCTCCCTCTTTTGATTAGCTCCATTCTTCATTCTTTCTTGCTTTTTCTCAAGAAATTCTTTGTTTGACTGCTTCCAGAATGAGCTTTTTGCTTCTACTTCCGAACTTGATCCTGAAACAAATTTAGTTTTTGGTTTATAAATCTTTTCATTTTTATGATTTTTAGGTGGAATAAAACCAAGACCTTTCCTTTTGAAATTACCATTATGGTTAGGTTTCTTTCGATAACCTGAACCAGAACTGTAACCCTTTTTCTTGTTTAAACGTTGTTGAACTCTTGAGGTGTAAGGTTTAGGTTTTTCAGAAAGATGTTTATCTTTTATTTCAGAAATATTAATTTTTGTTAGTTTAAAAACCTTTTTTATCATTTCAAATTTAACACCTCTTATTGGAAATTCCTCATTAGAATATAATTTGTCTGAATCATTCAAAGTATATACCACTTTGATTGTTTCATCATTCAAATTAGATTTTGATAACAAGAATTCTTTATTGTAAACCCGTTTAACCGACAACTTTGAACTGTCAACTGATGAACTCGAACTCTTTGATTCGGACTTTGACTCTGACTCCTCATCTTTATCCAACACCTGATCGACCACCTTTTTTAATAACTCAGACCCATGATCAGTGTTAGACGATGTGAACGTGATGTCAATGTTTTCTGATAACTCATCAGTTGTTTCGGATTTGAACTTTATATTGACATCCTTTTTGACTTGCTCCTCATTCGGTTTTCTGGGAGAATAACCTTCCCATATCGGAGGCGGACACTTGTTATAACTGACACTCTGTTTCTTACCAGTATCCTTTTCTTCGGTCTTCTTTTCTTGAAATACTTCTAAACCTGCAACAGTTGAATAAATTCTGTCAATCAAATAATCAGAACTAGAATAACTCTGTAACAACCGTCTGATTCTTTCATTCTCTATCTTTTCGGTTTCCAACTCTTGCTTCAAACTTGCACACTCCTCGATGTATTGATTTATGGCTTTCTACTTTGTCATCATCATAGCATTCATCATGGTCAACTCATCTTCTCTTTTAGAATTTGTCTTTTGTAGACCATTCACTGTTCTGTTCAATACATCATATGATTCTTTCAGGTAATTGACATCAAACAGTAACTTTTCTTTCATCTTGTTGAGTTCACACAACTTTTCATATTTCTCTTCACACTGCTTGCAAGATTCCAAACACTTTAGACACGGTTTGATAACTTCAACAATTTTTTTACTTCAATAACCTTCTCAACTTCAACCACTTTCTCAGCTACAACTACTTTCTCTGCTTCAACCATCTTCTCAGCGACTTCAACTTCTTCACTTTGTTTAGACTTTTCATTTTGAGCAACACTCTCATACTTCATCTTTTTCTGTTCCTTTGCTGCTCGTCTCTCTTTCAGCTTCTCCAATCGATCTGCAAAATGAAATTGAAAACTTTCAGGAGATAAAGAAGTTTTTCCAATATTTATTTGTGTTTTTTCTTCATCATCACTATCATCAGATGATGATTGATCAAAAACTGTTTTTTTTCTGAACTATCATAAGAAGAAATAGACTCTTCCTCTTGGCTTGTCTCATTACTGGCAATCACTTTCATCCATTCCATCATCAAATCAGGCTCTTGAACTATTTTTGCAGTCAAAGCTACTACTTTTGAATCAGGTGGAATGTATTTATCCCAACTAAAACTTTCTGCCACTTTTTCATCATCTTGATCAATGATACCAAAATAAGCTTTCTTATTTGCTTCTTCGATCATTTTAGCATGTGCAGTTTGTGGTTCTTTTTGTTGATACGGTTGATGAGCAACTTGTTGATATGTTGCTTTTCGATAATAATCATTATTTCCAAACGGATTATGTGCTCCACTTGCTTCTCGATTTTTACATTCCCTCTTGAAATGTCCTTTCTCCCTACATCGAAAACAAGTAACTTTAGATTTATCAAAAGCTAAAGTAGAAACATTAGCATCCCTGAAATCATCTCTTCCTGTAATCATCTTAAACTTTTCAGTTCTTCTCAAAACACTCGCTAAACACCATTTAATGTCCATAAGCTCCATTTCTTCTGCATCGATCTGATCGTAATCCTCTTTTGTCAGCATCGGATTTACGATTCTTCCAGCAACAATCCTTCCTATGATTCTAACACTGTAGCAAGTAACGACATGTGACCTTTAGCGACCTCTTCAGAGAAATTTTGACCATTCTAAAGATGCAACGCGATATTACAGTGTAAAACATGACCATTATTGCTATTTGAGCTTTGGAACTGATGACTTGAGGTTGAACTCTTCGGATTAACACTCGGGTATGAAGAAAAACCACTGCTACTGTTTGGACTTTGATTTACTGATCCCGATGAATTTTCTGCAATGAAAGCGGTTTGAACTTTTGGACTTGCTTCAACCTCTTGAACACTTCCTTTGTAATACATTTTAATGTCTTGTTGGCCACTCGGACTGTTCATTCTAGCAATCTTTTGTTTCTCCAGATCTTGTCCTTCAATCTTCTCAATGAACTGGGAAATAGTCAATTTGTCATATTCTCAAGTGTTTTTCAAGATCATCAAATATGTACCCCACTCTTTCTGAGGTAAAGCATCAGCTAACTTATCGACCCATTCTTCTTGATCTTTGACAATTTCTAATAAAGACATAGATCGCACTAAGTGACAATATCTTTCAATCAGATTCTTTAAAGATTCTCCTGGCAAACTCGTAAATAAGTCAAATTATTTCTTTAGCAATGCTTTCTTACTCCTGATCATCTTCTCACTTCCTTCAAACTTAATTCTAAGTGTTTCCCAAATCGAACGTGAAGTATTGTCGTGTTGAAGCAATGTAAAGATGTCTTCTTTCACAGCTTGCTGAAGTAGACTGATCATCATCTTTTCTGCTTTGTGCATGTCTCGTTCTTTGTCCGTTAATATAGAAATTGCTTTAATAACTCCAAAATCTGTACGTGGTTTAACATACTTTTTCTCGATACATTCCCAAGACCTCAAATGGTTTGCCTGAACCCAGTTTTCGAATTGGTCTTTCCAACCATAATACTCCTCAATTCCCATTAGCTTCGGGGGTTTTTGCAAAGTTCCAATTTTGTTTTCCATGTTCATGCTTTGAGCAATGGCAGCCGGAGTAGTTGGGGCAGTAGCAAAAGCGTTACAGAATTCCTCGTCCATGATTCGGCAAACTTTTCACAATATCAGTCACTTTCAAACGAAATCAACCCTTTCAAACGAAATGCATTTTCAAGCGAAATACCCTTTTCAAACAAATTACCTGCAAGACAACTTCAAACGAAATGAATTCACACGAAATAAGAACTTTCACACGAAATGAACGATTTCGTGTGAAATGACCAAGCGAATGTTGGTTTCGTGCGAAATCAACTCAAACTCAAACAAAATGATGATTTCACGCGAAATGAAATGATTTTCACCCGAAATGAAAGCACTTTGGTACGAAATGATGATTTCGTACGAAATACCTCACACGAAATGATGATTTCGTGCGGAATCAACGAAATCTCACACGAAATACTGATTTCGTGCTAAATGAACTACGATTTCACGCGAAATGAAACACAAATGTGATTTCGTGCGAAATGAAAGCTCTATTCCGTGCGAAATGCTGCTGATGTCATCATGTCAGCCATATTTTTGTCAATTTGATCAAGTTTTAGTTCGAATTTTGGTCCAATTCACTTAAGGCTTTGTTAAAACTGTGTTTCGCATGAAATGTCTGAAATTCAATTCATTTTACCGTTAAAAATTGTTTAATTTTGAAAAGAAGGTGTAGAAGTCAGAAAAAAGATGAAATCAAGCTGAATTCGGTAAGAACTCCTCCTCCTGAGCTCTAATACCACTTGTAGGATCGTTTTCACGACCGAAACAAGTCGTTCAGAGGTGTTCTTATCAATACGAGAGGCGGAAACTAACGTATTGACTTCGAAGCTTGATTTACACTTTAATTATCTATTTGATTGATTTGACAAAGTTTTACAGCGAGTAGACACTTCAGCAGCACTTCGGCTCTGGAATCGGAAAGTTACAAACGAAATCACAAGGCAGGTATTTATAGACCAAGCTATTTCACACGAAAGCAGTTCATACCAAATAGCATTTCGTACGGAATGACCAATAGTCATTTCGTACGAAATCATATATCCTATTTCTTACGAAATAACCAAGTCATTTCGTGCGAAATCACCTGAATCACCTATATCTCGAATTTCGTGCCCTGATCTTTCTAATCTAATACAAGACTCGATACAAGACGAAGTTGACAGACGTATGCACCAACAGCTTCTTGCAGATCTTGCATTTGGGCTTCTCGCCCGACTGTTGGTCCTCTTTCTTGAACCCTGAACTCTTCTTGTGATCAGAGTTCCCTTTGTGCTTCTTGTCTAAATGGTGTGAGTTATCATCCTCACATTCTCTCTTTCCAGCATCAGAATTCCTAAGCGATCTCTGCCTGACCGCATCAAGGGTAAGAGATAATGACAACTCAGCTACTGCCTAAATGTAGTAGGGCGAGAGGCTTTCACACTAGCTTTTATCTCCGGGGCTAAACCCCCAATGAAACGGGCTATACATTTTGGTTCCGGTGTCACCAAGTATGGAACCAATCGAGACATGGTGTTAAAATTCTTGAGATACGCTTGCCAGTCCAAGTTCTTCATAACCAATGTCCGAAAGTTAGTCTCGATCTTCTCAACCTCATGTTGAGGACAGAAATTCTCCTTAATCAAAGCAACAAATTGTGCCCATGGTAAGTTGTATAACGGAATCTTTCCAGTAGCTTGGATTAAAGACCTCCCCCAAGCTAGAGCTTCTCCCTTGAACGATTGTGAAACATACTTCACAACATCTTGCTCAGCACACCCACTAATATCGACCACTGTATCCATCTCATCTAGCCACGTCATGCAATCAATGGCTCCTTTTTCCCCAGTGAAATCCCTGGGCTTGCAGGAGACAAAATACTTATATGAACAGGTTTTTGCACGTGGCTCTTGGTTGAATACAATCTTCTTAGACGGAACAGTATGCCGATTTGAAGAGTGCTGGCCATCATCCTTCTTTAACTCGTGAGTTTTAGATGGTGGCTTACTATGAGCCACAGAGTGAGTCTTAGGGTGCGATTTAGAATGACGTACCGATAGGGTCTTGCTCCGAGTACCACTTGATTCATTAAACTGCCTATCCATGGCCTTGGTAACAGCATTATCAATCAATGCTTGAAGTTCCGCACCAGTTACGTTGATCCTAGTAGTTCCATGATTCTCCCTTGGATGACTGTTGACTTCTTCTGATTCTGCCATGTAGCTTGATTGCTACATATACATGATGACAATGATTTATTTTGAAGTCTATAGCAGTATTGTCATTCTTGATGATTTATTAACCATGATATTAATAAATCATATGCGTTAATTTATTAAACATACTCCTTCAGGATTTTCATTATAATTATCCTTAGTTATAATTTATTACAATATTATAATGGCGCAAAAGGCCAGGTCACAAGGACAAGTTTAAGTTATAAGCCATGATTTTATGGAATCGAGGCATTTAGGTTTGAACGCAGTTCATTACCTTTTTTGACAGGAAGTCATAGACTACAACTGTCTTTTGTCTTATATGACAATGAATATGGCCCGCAGGCATTACATCACCACTGGATGTTTTAAATAACACAAAAAGGAATTGGAAGGGTCCAATATAAAGATGACTTATGTGATTTTATCGAATCACATTTTTCCAGGAGTGTTAACATGTTTTCAGATGTTAACAAGAATTTAAATCTTAATAAGGAACTACCATCATGGCCCTGTCTTAGTAGGACATATGGACTAGGCTTTGCCTTTAAGATTTGTTTAATACAATGGCAGATCTTACAAAAGGAATGTTATATTTTTTATTTATTTATTTCATATATATTATTTTCATGCATATGATGACAAAATGAAATTTAAATTATAACATGCCACTAAAATTTAAAAGAGTACATAATTTCCCTAAACGGGACTTTAACAGGAATAACTTGCCCACGCAGGGGCTAAACTGAAATTACAAGTCCTCGCAGGGACTAGATACATAAATAGATGTCCACGCAGGGACTTAATTGAAAATTTAAAGAAAACAAAGAAAAAAATAAAGAATCTTAATGATCCCTTCTTCTCTTCCCCTTGATTAAGCTTGCCAAACCCTTAACAAATCCCCGGTGGATTCTACGCTTCTCTTAAACCTCACGCTCCACCTGGCTCAACCTATGAAGAATCTCCTGCTGTTGTTGTGGCTGGATCTGCGGCGGCTGCGGCTGTTGATGCTGCGGAGGTTGAGGTGGTGGCGGGTACCGGTACCCACAGGTCGGGTATCCAGTCTGCCAGGGAGCTCCCAAGGGCCCTTCGGGATGAAGAGCATTGTAGTTCACCGCTACAAGATATGGGTCAACTTCGGCGTAGTTGTGGTTAGTATGGTCCGGCTATTCAAAAGGGTTATACGCCGCTGCACTGGCGTACGAAGGAATTGGGTTATCATAACCCACTGGTGGCGGTGCAACTGGCGCAGAGTCCACCTCGGAAATAGGGTTTGAAGGCCCACCCATCTGTGGGTCTTCATATAGTGGCAGGTAATGACTGCCACTTGAATGCTGAGGGGTGCTGAAATGGAATCCCCCTCGCACGGACATCCGTGCTACTGATCTCCTACACCTCGGTGGCTCCGGAGGCGGTTGCTGCTCTAGCGGCGGTGGTGGCGGTGGAGTGACCGCTACAAAACGTGAATCCTCCAAGGGATCCTGCTGTTGTTGCTGCTGAGACGGGTTGTAAGAGGGAGTAAACACACAGTCGTATTGTGTAAACCTTGCCTCATAGCTGTCTGGACCACGATAAGGTGATCCATGAAAAGACAACCCATCTAAAATCTCGATGGGGTGAGTCGGTCTCCCAGATGGTGGTTCTGCGGGATCCGGGTCATCATCCATCTCCATGTCCTGGGCTTCAGGGAAATGGTCTTCGGGGCCCAATGGGTTATGACCCATTGATTCTTCAATCTGATTTGTCGGGTTTAACCGGCTCTGGAAATATGGGGTTGGGTCTTGAAACGCGCGGTGTGACCCCAATCGCTGCAGTGCTAGGTAAGAATGGTGCGAATCGTTGGGCTCGTTCTCCGATTGTGGCCCAAAAGAATGATGGTAAGAGGGTGATGAACTTAGCGAGACAGATCGCCTCGCGGGCTCCAAATATGTCCTCCAATCCTCTTGAGGACTTGTGCTCATTGTTACTGATGGCGCCTTGCTTCGTCCTCCACTTCTGAATCGTGGTGGCATTTTGTTGAACCTGTCAAAACAAACAAAAGAAGCAACAGGGAAAACAATAAAAGACAAAATAAATTAAATTAGGATTAGTCCTAAGTTCTTTGTCTAGACTCGGAAGTCGAGGAATGCGCAACTGTGTCGTTGAGGTTAAACACAAAAGGCTAGCGTTTAATTCACTCAACGTTGGCTCATACACCAACCTGTCACACCCCGATATTTCCACGTATTGCCTGTGGGCCGGGTGGGGAGTATCGTGACGTAGTTGATATCATCATAGTCAAATTATCACAGTTTAACGCACAGCGGAAGATAAAGATAACAACGTTACAAACTAAATGAAAGTAATATCATTTATTACAAAATCGGTTGTAAGGCATCCACGGGCGGATCAAGATAAAAGGAACATTGTTCAACAGATTTATAAACATCTAAACTTGCAAAACTCTTTATTGATGCTAGGAGTAGCCAGCCTATTCCGCCTAGTACCTGCACTTTAGCCTTTTTTGGGAAATATGTCAGTTTACACTGGTGAATACAATTAACCGACTCTTTTGAAAAGTATTTAAGAAAATTGATTTGAAATGCAAAAGGCATAAATAATCTTTTATAACTTCGGATAATTATTTAAAAATAATCTTGTAAAAGAATTTTATGTTTATTATACATTCAGTAGCCCGGGCTGATTACCGAGTTAAAGATTAATAGACACACCACATAATATATCCCGCGGCGAGTTATTCTCGAACAGGTGGGTACATTAATTTTACACACGCACCGGCAGGTGTATGCCTACACCCCGTGCTTAAGTCGTGGCCATTTCAATGAATGACCCGAGGATATCCAGGACATGGTCATTAACCCCCAAAGACTTAAAATAAACAAAACAGATTAAACGGCTTATCTCAATGATTTAACCTTCATACGATTAAAAATTCAATACCTGACCAAGCGGTATTTTATATACCGTACCCCAAGCCCGTATAAGGGAAAATAAGTTAAAAATATTTACCTGAGCAAATTATACAAATTTATCCCAGCCGTATAAATCAGCAAGTGCAAGTATCTTTTACTGGTCTCCTAAATCTGGAACGAAGGTTTTAATAACCTATTAGATTCCTAACGGGTCTTACTTAAGTTTAAACTTAGACCGGTTAGTTTTAAAGAAATGTATACGGTTCAAAACGCAAGATTAAGCGAAGACCGGAATAGAATGTGATTTAGACCCATCAAGTTTGAAGACTTGTATAATATGGGTAAACTAAACACATTCTGGATTTTGAGATAAAAATGATAAGGTTTGACCCGTTTCGGTTAATTTATGCAAACTAGTTACATAAACCGCACCGAACGCAAAAATGCATAACGAGTAAACAAATGAGTCATGAATATGTTTCCTAAGTTAGTATTCCTTAAATATGTTGTGATATCAGTAAGATACCTTCCATTACGCCCAAAACGGATTTAAACTCAATTTAAGCCCCGTAGGGGTATTTTGGTTATTTTAAAGGTTATAAAAGAGATTAAATATTAATATGAGTTTCAGGTCTGAAATTATCAGTAAAATATTTAATTTAATAAGTTATAACAGTAGGGTATTGCATATATGTGAAATTTATCATTTATAACCAAACTACGCACTATAGGGGCTTTTGGTAATTTCACATAAGCTTTAAAGGTCAAATTTGGAAATCTGAGTTCAAAACATTTGCTTACTATTAAAGTATAAAAATTTACTTAAAATATCAGTAGATATTAAGTCTTATATGTTAAAAATAGTTTTAACCCATACTACGCGTAAAAAGTCGGTTTTATGCGATTTTCAGGTTATATAAGGAAAGCTGAGATTTTTATCAGTCCAGAAGACTTAAAATATTTTATTTAACATATAAAATCAGTAGCAAAAGGTTTGGTATCAAAATGTTATGTAAAACTCATTTTATTTGCAAAAAGGGTATAACCGACAATTACCGAATTACAGCAAGAACCCTATGATATGTTCAGTTTAAAAATAAATAAAAATCTTCAAAAATCCCAAAATATTATATTACATCAGTGGGTAAAAAGTTTGATGTCAAAATTTGGGTTTAGATAGGCTTTATGCTAATAATGCCATTTAATTAATAAAAAGCTTTCTAATTACGATATTGAGCATAACTCCTAATCTAGACCTCAAATTGATGTCAAATTTTTTTAGGATATGTTTATAAATCAGTAATAAAGGTCTTTATCCTCTCATATTTTCAAATATCTCGTTTTAAGGTCAAAAGGGCATAATGGTCAACATTTAAACAATTAACGGAAACATGCAAATAAATCGGATTAATTAGGAACCAAGTTGTATAATCTCATAGGGTTATACTAACCTATAACCTGGTCCTAATGGAACTCTAAGGCATGTCTTAACTAAACTAAATCGGGTCAGAACTAAAAGTCAAAGCAAAAGTCTTCTTTTGCGACTTTCGGTTCCGAACGGAGCCTAAACTCAAAATTGTCGGGTTGAACATGCTTAGACATGTTCTTACTTTAATTACCAAGTTATATAAGTGTTAAAACAGGTTTCATAGCTTCTACATTGCTAATTATGATTTTATTTGCAAAATAGCTTTCTGTTGAGTTTTTAATATTAAGTTTGACCAGACAATTGACCTAGTTAGAGTGGAAATCAGAGGGTGCCCTTTTAAGGGTTAATTACCCACATAATTACCAACTCATAGCCACTTTCAATTCAAAAAATGACTGGACCATTAGTGATTAATCACTAAGTCAAAGCTTAATTACGACGGCTTTGACTTTTGGTCATTAGACTAATAAAACATGAATTAGAGAAGGTAAGAATGCTTACAAAGGCTCTTAACACGAATTAGAAGCTTAAGAAATCTTGCTTGAAGTCCAGAGAGCTCCAGAGAATAAGTTTAGAATAATTTTGTGAATGAGCAAGTTCATGGTTGCAACATAAGGTCCTTATATAGAGTTTTAGATGCAACAAGATCAATCCAACAAGGTCTACACATGTTTCCAGATCATCCCAGGTGTCCCCTATGCGTGAAATACCACTGGTGCAGCCCCTAAATTCGAAAACCACATCTAAGGTGGTGGAACTGGCTGAACAGGCAGCTGTCCATTTTTCTGCCCAGTTACAGGTCTTATGGACCGTAAGCTAAGGGTCTTACGGTCCGTATCCGCTTTTTAATCTTTATCGCCCAGATCAGCCACCTTACGGTCCGTAAGATGGTCTCTTTGCGGTCCGTAAGATTGGGTCAGAAGACAAAAATTTTGAGAACTTTTGACATTTGACCATGCGACTTATAATAACTTGAGTCTCTGGTCATTATCAGTAGTAAGGGCCACCAATTTCAGGTCTCATTATTTAGAATATATTCCATGCATTTGTGTTGCCTTGGAGTCTTGTATACATCGAAATTCCACAAGATTGATATCCATTATCTTTGATATCAAAATATATAATTGTTACAATGTTTTTTTTGTTGGGTTCATTAAAAGGTCACTCAGAGTTTACTTTCGACATGTTGACACTTTTAACCCCTATGTTTCATAAGATCCTTATTTTAAGCACAAATGACTTTCGAGTTCGATAAATTATTCTTTAAAGAATACGAACGTCGTGTAAGGTCAATCAGAGGCACACGAATGGCATGTTGACACTTTGGATCCCTTTAATCACATATTTACATTTTTTGACAACTTTAGTCCCATGGAAATAATTTTTTATACGCTTAAAGTCTATGACACGTGTCTTCATTATGATGGTCGCAATTTACGAGGTGTTACATCCTCACCCCCTTAAAAGAAATCTCGACCTCGAGATTTATTGGAATAAATGAGGGTACTTCTGTTTCATTGTAGATTCAACCTCGCATGTGTATTCGGGACCTCTACGGGCATTCCATTTAACCTTTACAATCGGTACATGCTTCTTTCGAAGCTTCTTAATCTGTCGGTCCTCAATTGACAAAGGTTTTTCAACAAACTTTAACTCTCATCGATATGCACATCCATATGTGACATGGCTAGCGATTCATCGGCTAGACACTTCTTTAAATTGCAGATGTGGAACACATTATGAATTCCACTGAGCTCTTCAGGCAGGTTTAACTTGTAAGCCACTGTTCCGACACATCCGGTGATCTCGAATGGTCCTATATATCTTGGGCTTAACTTGCCCTTTTTACCAAAATGCATCACCCCTTTCCAAAGTAATACCTTAAGTAACACTTTGTCACCTACCTCGAATTTCAGAGGCTTACGCCTTTTATCTGCGTAGCTTTTCTGCCTATCCCTGGCAACTTTGAGACGATCACATATCTGCACAATCTTATCTGTCGTCTCCATGACTATATCAGGTCCTGTTAGTTGGACGTCTCCAACATCTGCCCAACAAAACGGGTGTCCTGCACTTTCTTCCATACAAAGCTTCAAAAGGTGCAACTTGAATACTTGAATGATAACTATTATTATATGAAAATTCTATCAATGGAAGATGATCATCCCAACTTCCACCTAAATCAATAACACAAACTCTTAACATATCCTCCATCGTTTGAATTGTACGCTCACTTTGACCATCCGTCTGAGGATGAAATGCAGTGCTGAAGTTTAATCGAGTGCCTAGGGATTTCTGAATGCTTTTCCAAAAATGCGATGTATACTTTGTATCCCTATCAGAGATGATAGACACTGGCACTCCGTGAAGAGATACAATCTCGTCCACGTACAGCTGAGCTAGCTTATCTGAGCTGTGTGTTTCCTTAATAGGTAGGAAGTGAGCTGACTTAGTCAACCTGTCAACTATAACCCAAATAGTATCATTTCCTCGCTTTGTATTTGGTAACTGGTGATGAAATCCATAGTTACAATTTCCCACTTCCAGGTGGGAAGTTCAGGCTGTTGTAGCAAACATGACGGCTTCTGGTGTTCTGCTTTAACTTGAGCACATGTCAGACATTTGGCCACATAAGTGGCTATAGATTTCTTCAAACCTATCCACCAGTAATTTGCCTTCAAATCCTGGTACATCTTGTCACTTCCAGGATGAACTGAGTATTTGGAGCTATGGGCTTCTTGAAGAATCACATCTCGTAGTCCACCATAAAATGGAAACCATATTCTTCCTTTCAGTCTTAGAATTCCCTCCTTGTCACAAGACAGTTGATCGGCAGTGACACCCAACTTTTCTTTTGGGAAGTTAGCTTCTAATACAGCTTCCTTCTGAGCGGTTAGCAACCTTTCATTCAAGATGTTTCTCAATTCAATGCTCTTGGCATTGATCATAATGGGCTTAATTTTTTCTTTTCTGCTTAAGGCATCGGCGACCACATTCGCCTTACCTGGATTGTATCGGATTTCACAATCATAGTCATTCAGTGTCTCCATCCATTGACGCTGTCTCATATTCAGATCTTTCTGATTAAACAGATGCTAAAGGCTTTTGTGATCAGAATAGATCATACACTTAGTCCCATACAGGTAATGCCTCCAAAGCTTTAGTGCAAATACAACGGCACCCAACTCCAAGTCGTGGGTGGTGTAATTCTTCTCGTGCACCTTTAATTGACGGGAAGCATAAGCGATAACTTTGCCCTTCTGCATAAGCACACATCCCATGCCTGTGTGCGATGCGTCACAATAAACCACAAATTCTTCAATACCTTCTGGCAATGTCAACACAGGAGCATTGCTCAACTTTTGTTTAAGGATATCAAAGGATTCTTGTTGCTTAGGACCCCAATCAAACTTGATATTCTTGCGAGTCAATGAAGTTAGGGGTGCAGCAATCCTTGAGAATTTTTCAATGGAAACGCCTATAGTATCCTGCCAGACCCAAGAAGCTACGACTCTCTGTGGGCGTCTTCGGCTCTTGTCAATTCATGATGGCTTCAATCTTAGCGGGATCCACTTGGATACCACGCTCGCTAACCACATGTCCAAGAAATTGGACTTCGAGAAGCCAAAACTCGCATTTTGAAAACTTGGCGTAGAGCTTCTTATGCTGAAGAAGTTTCAGAATACATCGAAGGTGCTTTTCATGATCAGTCTGGTTCTTTGAATAAATGAGGATGTCATCAATAAAGACGATGACGAACTTGTCCAAGTAGGGTTTGAAAACGCGATTCATGAGATCCATGAATGCTGCTGGTGCATTAGTGAGCCCAAAAGGCATTACCAAGAACTCGTAGTGACCATAACGAGTCCTGAATGTAGTCTTATGCACATCTTCATCTCTAACCTTCAATTGATGGTAGCCTGACCTTAAATCAATCTTGGAGAAGTAACTTGCTCCTTGAAGCTGATCGAACAGATCGTTGATACTGGGCAATGGATATCTGTTCTTGATTGTAACCTTGTTAAGCTCGCGATAATCGATGCATAGACACATCGACCCATCCTTTTTCTTCACAAACAGGATCGGTGCTCCCCAAGGAGACGAACTAGGTCGAATAAATCCTTTTTCCAATAAATCATCCAGTTGAGTCCTTAACTCTTTCATCTTAGTTGGTGCTAACCTGTAAGGTGCTCTTGCAATAGGTGCTGCTCCAGGAATAATGTCGATTCTGAACTCCACTTACCTATCGGGGGGTAAACCTGGTAGTTCTTCAGGGAATACTTCTGGATATTCAGATATAACAGGGATGTCTTCAACCTTGGGTTTTGGTTCATCAATATTCACTTGTGCCATGTAAATGACGCAACCCTTCTTCAAACACCTTGACGCCTTAAGCATAGACACTTGCTTAGGTAACCCATACTGAGTATCTCCTTGTATTGTGAGTGGCTCACCATACAGAGTCTTGATAACCACTTGTTTCTTGTCACAAACAATCTGGGCTTGGTTATGAGATAACCAATCCATGCCAATCACTATGTCGAAACCTGCTAATTTCAAAAGAAGCAAGGATAATGGAAAGAAGTGGTTCCTAATGGATATAAAGCATCCATCTAACATGGTTGAAGCGGTTTCTATGGTACCAACGGTCAATTCTACTTCGTACTTTATGCTTAGGGTTTTATCAGACAGATTTAATAACTTACAAAACTTATTATCTATAAACGACTTATCTGCACCCGAATCAAATATTACTCTTGCATAAACATCATTGATAAGAAAGGTACCTGTTATCACGTTGTCATTCTGAATTGCTTCCTATGCATTCATCTGAAAGACCCTAGCATTGGCCTTCTTGCTTTCCTCAGGTTTCTTGACATACTTTGGGCAGTTAGACTTGATATGCCCCTTCTCGTTACAGTTGTAACAAGTTGCATCCTTAATCTTCTTACAATCCAACGTCTTATGCTCAGAAGACTTACAGATCCCACAAGCCCTAAGCTGTGATTGGGATTTTGATTCATACCTGCACTTTCCTAGATGACCCTTCTTGTAGATCTTGCATTTGGGCTTCTCACCCGACTGTTGGTCCTCTTTCTTGAACCCTGAACTCTTCTTGTGATCATAGTTCCCTTTGTGCTTCTCTTCTGAATGGTGTGAGTTATCATCCCCACGTTTTCTCTTTCCAGCATCAGAATTCCTAAGCGATCTCTTCCTGACCGCATCAAGGGTAAGAGATAATGACAATTCAGCTACTGACCTAAATGTAGTAGGGCGAGAGGCTTTCACACTAGCTTTTATCTCCGGGGCTAAACCCCCAATGAAACGGGCTATACGTTTTGGTTCCGGTATCACCAAGTATGGAACCAATCGAGACATGGTGTTAAAACTCATGAGATATGCTTGGCAGTCCAAGTTCTTCATAACCAATGTCAGAAAGTCGGTCTCGATCTTCTCAACCTCATGTTGAGGACATAAATTCTCCTTAATCAAAGCAACAAATTGAGCCCATGGTAAGTTGTATAACGGAATCTTTCTAGTAGCTTGGATTAAAGACCTCCACCAAGCTAGAGCTTCTCCCTTGAACGATTGTGAAACATACTTCACAACATCTTGCTCAGCACACCCACTAATATCGACCAATGTATCCATCTCATCTAGCCACGTCATGCAATCAACGGCTCCTTTTCCCCAGTGAAATCCCTGGGCTTGCAGGAGACAAAATACTTATATGAACAGGTTTTTGCACGTGGCTCTTGGTTGAATATAATCTTCTTAGACGGAACACTATGCTGATTTGAAGAGTGTTGGCCATCATCCTTCTTTGAGTCGTGAGTTTTAGATGGTGGCTTACTATGAGCCACAGAGTGAGTCTTAGGGTGCGATTTAGAATGAGGTACCGATAGGGTCTTGCTCCGAGTACTACTTGATTCATTAAACTGCCTATCCATGGCCTTGGTAACAGCATTATCAATCAATGCTTGAAGTTCCGCTACGTTGATCCTAGTAGTACCATGATTCTCCCTTGGATGACTGTTGACTTCTTCTGATTCTGCCATGTAACTTGATTGCTACATAAAATGATGACAATGATTTATTTAGAAGTCTATAGCTGTATTGTCATTCTTGATGATTTATTAACCATGGTATTAATAAACCATATGGGTTAATTTATTAAACATATTCATTCAGGATTTTCATTATAATTATCCTTAGTTATAATTTATTACAATATTATAAAGGCACAAAAGGCCAGGTCACAAGGACAAGTATAAATTATAAGCCATGATTTTATAGAATCGAGGCATTTAGGTTTGAACGCAGTTCATTACCTTTCTTGACAGGAAGTCATTGACTACAACTGTCTTTTGTCTTATATGACAATGAATATGGCCCGCAGGCATTACATCACTACTCGATGTTTTAAATAACACAAAAAGGAATTGGAAGGGTCCAATATAAAGATGACTTATGTGATTTTAACGAATCACATTTTGCTAGGAGTGTTAACATGTTTTCAGATGTTAACAAGAATTTAAATCTTAATAAGGAACTACCATCATGGCCCTGTCTTAATAGGACATATGGACTAGGCTTTGCCTTTAAGATTTGTTTAATATAATGGCAGATCATACAAAAGGAATGTTATATTTTTTATTTATTTATTTCATATATATTATTTTCGTGCATATGATGACAAAATGAAATTTAAATTATAACATGCCACTAGAATTTAAAAGAGTACATAATTGCCCTAAACAGGACTTTAACAGGAATAAGTTGCCCACGCAGGGGCTAAACTGAAACTACAAGTCCTCGCAGGGACTAGATACATAAATAGATGTCCACGCAGGGACTTAATTGAAAATTTAAAGAAAACAAAAAACAAATAAAGAATCTTAATGATCCCTTCTGCTCTTCCCATTGATTAAGATTGCCAAACCCTTAAGAAATCCCCGGTGGCTTCTACGCTCCTCTTGAACCTCACGCTCCACCTGGCTCAACCTTTGAAGAATCTCCTGCTGTTGTTGTGGCTGGATCTGCGGCGGCTGCGGCTGCTGATGCTGCGGAGGTTGAGGAGGTGGCGGGTACTGGTACCCATAGGCCGGGTATCCAGTCTGTCAGGGAGCTCCATAGGGCCCTTCGGGATGAAGAGCATTGCAGTTCACCGCTACAAGATATGGGTTAACTTCGCCGTAGTTGTAGTTAGTATGGACCGGTTGTTCAAAAGGGTTATACGCCATTGCACTGGCATACAAAGGAATTGGTTTATCATAACCCACTGGTGGCGGTGCGACTAGCGCAGAGTCCATCTCGGAAACAGGGTTTGAAGGCCCACCCATCTGTGGGTCTTCATATAGTGGCGGGTAATTACTGCCACTTGAATGCTGAGGGGTGATGAAATGGAATCCCCCTCGCACGGACATCCGTGCTCCTTTTCTCCTACGCCTCGGTGGCTCCGGAGGCGGTTGCTGCTCTGGCGGCGGTGGTGGCGGTGGAGTGACCGCTATAAAACGTGAATTCTCCGAGGGGTCCTGTTGTTGTTGCTGCTGAGACGGGTGGTAAGAGGGAGTAAACACCCAGTCGTATTTGGCAAACCTTGCCTCATAGCTGTCTGGACCACGATAAGGTGATCCATGAAAAGACGACCCATCTGAAATCTCGATGGGGTGAGTCGGTGTCTGAGATGGTGGTTTGGCGGGATCCGGGTCATCATCCATCTCCATGTCCTGGGCTTCAGGAAAGGGAAATGGTCTTCGGGGCCCAATGGGTTATGACCCATTGGTTCTTCAATCTGATTTCACGGGTTAAACCGACTCTGGAAATATGGGGTCGGGTCTTGAAACGCGCGGTGTGACCCCGACCGCTGCAGTGGTAGGTAAGAGTGGTGCGAATCGTTGGGCTCGTTCTCCTATTGCGGCTCAAAAGAATGATGGTAAGAGGGTGATGAACTTAGCGAGACAGATCACCTCGCGGGCTCCAAATATATCCTCCAATCCGCTTGAGGACTTGTGCTCATTGTTACCGATGGGGTTCGCCGGTGAGAAGGTCCTGTCTCATGATCATGGCTGGTGAATGGTGCCTTGCCTCGTCCTCCTCTTCTGAATCGTGGCAGCACTTTGTTGAACCTGTCAAAACAAACAAAAGAAACAATAAGGAAAACAATAAAGGATAAAATAAAATAAATTAGGATTAGTCCTAAGTTCTTTATCTAGACTCGGAAGTCAAGGAATGCGCAACTGTGTCGTTGAGATTAAACACAAAAGGCTAGCATTTAATTCACTCAACGTTGGCTCTGATACCAACCTGTCACACTCCGATATTTCCACGTATTACCAGTGGGCCCGGTGGGGATTATCGTGACGTTGTTGATATCATCATAGTCAAATTATGACAGTTTAACGCACAACGGAAGATAAAGATAACAACGTTACAAACCGAATGAAAGTAATATCATTTATTACAAAATCGGTTGTAAGGGATCCACAGGCGGATCAAGATAAAAGGAACATTGTTCAACAGATTTATAAACATCTAAGCTTGCAAGACTCTTTATTGATGCTAGGAGTAGCCAGCCTATTCCGCCTACTACTTGCACTTTAGCCTTTTTTGGGGAAATACGTCAGTTTACACTGGTAAATACAATTAACCGACTCTTTTGAAAAGTATCTAAGAAAATTGATTTGAAATGCACAAGGCACAAATAATCTTTTATAACTTGGGATAATTATTTAAAAATAATCTTGTAAAAGAGTTTTATGTTTATTATACGTTCAGTAGCCCGGGCTGATTACCGGGTTAAAGATTAATAGACACACCACATAATATATCCCGCGACGAGTTATTCTCGAACAGGCGGGTACATTAATTTTACATACGCACCGACGGGTGCAGGCCTACACCCCGTGCTTAAGTCGTGGCCATTTCAATGAATGAGCCGAGGATATCCAGGACAAGGTCATTAACCCCCAAAGGCTTAAAATAAACAAAGTAGATTAAACGGGTTATCTCAATGATTTAACCTTCATACGATTAAAAATTCAATACCCGACCAAGCGGTATTTTATATACCGTACCCCAAGCCCGTATAAGGGAAAATAAGTTAAAAGTATTTACCTGAGCAAATTATACAAATTTATCCCAGCCGTACAAATTAGCAAGTGCAAGTATCTTTTACTGGTCTCCTAAATCTGGAATGAAGGTTTTAATAACCTATTAGATTCCTAACGGGTCTTACTTAAGTTTAAACTTAGACCGGTTAGTTTTAAAGAAAGGTATACGGTTCAAAACGCAAGATTAAACGAAGACCGGAATAGAATGTGATTTAGACCCATCAAGTTTGAAGGCTTTATGCTAATATTGTCGTTTAATTAATAAAAAACTTTCTAATTACGATATTGAGCATAACTCCTAATCTAGACCTCAAACGGATGTCAAATTTTTTTAGGATATGTTTATAAATCAGTAATAAAGGTTTTTGTCCTCTCATATTTTCAAAAATCTCGTTTTAAGGTCAAAAGGGCATAATGGTCAACATTTAAGCAATTAACGGAAACATGCAAATGAATCGGATTAATTAGGAACCAAGTTGTATAACCTTAGAGGGTTATACTAACCTATAACCTGGTCCTAATGGAACTCTAAGTCATGTCTAAACTGAACTAAATCGGGTCAGAACTGAAAGTCAAAGTAAAAGTCTTCTTTTGCGACTTTCGGTTCCGAACCGAGCCTAAACTCAAAATTGTTGGGTTGAACATGCTTAGACATGTTCTTACATTAATTACCAAGTTATATAAGTGTTAAAACAGGTTTCATAGCTTCTACATTGCTAATTATGATTTTATTTGCAAAATAGCTTTCTGTTGACTTTTTAGTATTAAGTTTGACCTGACAATTGACCTAGTTAGAGTGGAAATCAGAGGGTGCCCTTTTAAGAGTTTATTACCCACATAATTACCAACTCATAGCCACTTTCAATTCGAAAAATGACTAGACCATTAGTGATTAACCACTAAGTCATAGCCTAATTACGAGGGCTTTGACTTTTGGTCATTAGACTAATAAAACATGAATTAGTGAAGCTAAGAATGCTTACAAAGGCTCTTAGCACGATTTAGAAGGTTAAGAAATTTTTCTTGAAGTCCAGAGAGCTCCAGAGATTAAGTTTAGAATGATTTTGTGAATGAGCAAGTTCATGGTTGCAACATAAGGTCCTTATATAGAGATTTAGATGCAACAAGATCAATCCACCAAGGTCTACACATGTTTCCTGATCATCCCAGGTGTCCCCTATGCATGAAATACCACTGGTGCAGCCCCTGAATTCAAAAACCATACATCTAAGGCGGTGGATCAGGCTGAACAGGCAGCTGCCCATTTTTCTGCCCAGTTATAGGTCTTACGGACCGTAAGCTAAGGGCCTTACGGTCCGTATCCACTTTTTAACCTTTATCGCCCAGATCAGCCACCTTACGGTCCGTAAGGTGGTCTCTTTGCGGTCCGTAAGATTTGGTCAGAAGACAAAAATTTTGAGAACTTTTGACATTTGACCATGCAACCTATAATACCTTGAGTCTCTGGTCATTATCAGTAGTATGGGCCCTCAATTTCAGGTCTGCATCATTCAAAATGTATTCCATGCATTTGTGTTGCCTTGGAGTCTTGTATACATCTAAATTCCACAAGATTAATATCTGTTATCTTTGATATCAAAATATATAATTGTTACAATGTTTTTTTTTTGGCTTCGTTAGAAGGTCACTCAGAGTTTCTTTCGACATGTTGACACTTTTAACCCCTATGTTTCATAAGATCCTTATTTTAAGCACAAATGACTTTCGAGTTCAATAAATTATTCTTTAAAGAATACGAACGTCGTGTAAGGTCAATCAGAGGCACACGAATGGCATGTTGACACTTTGGATCCCTTTAATCCCATATTTACATTGTTTGACAACTTCAGTCCCATAGAAATAATTCTTTATACGCTTAAAGTCTATGACACGTGTCTTCATTATGTTGGTCGCGATTTACGAGGTGTTACATATGTCACATATTTTTCTAAAGTTTGGCTAACGGTAACTAATTGTTGTAAAATGTCGCATTAATAATTAAATGTGTGGCTAAAAGTGTTTTAAAATCTTAAAAATGACCTTTAGCCACACATTTTTTCAAATGTGTGGCAAGGCGGTTTTGGTAAAACTAAAGTTGTAGCCGCATTTTGACGTAATGCGTAATTGTACTCCATGTTGTTTACAAAAAAGAGGCATTCGGTCCAACATTGTTTATATAGTCGATGAAAATGGTAATTGATTGATATTATCTATATCATTATTGGAGGCGGCCTTACCAAATAAAGCATGCCAAAACCAAAGATCTTGTGATGAGACTACATCAAGAATCATAACCGATTTTTATGATGCCCACTTGTCTATTGGCCACGCCACATAGTTGGAGAAACTTTCCACTCCCATTTCATACAATCTATGCCATCGATCGTCCTACCATGTCTATTAGCATGAATCTCCAAAATTTGTTGTATGTAACTAAACGTAGATTTTCTGAAATCTCTTTTTACATAGAGTTCAAAAACATACTCACAAAAATATCGAAGACTTTCCCTCACCACTCGTTCTGACATTTTTAAATAATCATCCATTATGTCGGAACTAGTGCCGAAAAAAATCATATTTACTTTCTAAATGGTTTGCTATTCTTACATATAAACCTTGGCTCATACAAAAATATTGCCTAAAACTCATGTGCGGCAAGCTGATTGGGTATTATATATTTCTTCCTTTTGGGTTGTGAACTCCAGACATCTTAAACGATACACTGCACGACTCTATGAACCGATGATATTATTAGTCCAGCTTTATAGTCAGATGATGATGATAAAACAAATTTAGAGAATCAAGATGATGAATTTGATGATTACATTATTTTTAAATAATTAGGAATTTTGAGGGTGATGAAAGTTTTCTGTGTAGGGACATAAGTTGAGTAGGCTGGTGATTAAATGTGTATATATAATAGAATTTAAGAATTTTTTAATATAACCAGTCGTCCAACGACTAGTTTTTTTTTGAAATACCTAAGTCAAGCCGAAGTTAATCTTCAAATGCCCCACGCCCATGAGAATATTGCTGCCCCCAAAGGGCAACGCCGGTGATGAAGGTGAATGGGATGGTGTGTGGGGCGTTGAGGGGCTTGCCCCGTCCGCGCCTCCACAACATGAAATCTTGAGTATATACACAGACCATTACTATAGTAAATTCTATGGGTTTAACAGGTTGACTAGGCTGTCATTGGGTTTTGGCCCGGACCGGCTAACCTATTTTATACAGATCACAAACCGTACTATATGCTATGTAACTGGATTATAACGGGCGTTCCGCTCATGTTATATGGGTTTGCCCATTTTATGCAAACTCCTAACAAGTTTGTGGCCATGAAGATGAGCATTAAATTTGTTTATATGAATATGCCATAGTTTTTTTAATGAGGGGTAATAAGTTCTTCCTTGTCATTTATTTGTACAAATATTATATGTTACAAAGAGAATATGTATAGTTGAATCGTGGTCTCACTAGAAGCAGACTCTCTATTTCAACAGAGTAGAAGTAAGGCTGTCTACGTCTTACCCTCCTCAGACTCTACCTTACCTTTGCTATTGGTGGAATTTACTGAATATGATGATGATAATGAGAAGGAGAACATGTATTGAATAAGTTTCTATAAAGAATGGATATGATACTTATTCATTAACATTATTATAAACATTAAAAATACAAAACTAAAAACATTTATACTTGTATTAATCAAGCAAACTATATATGATAAAACTTTGTATAGAGTCGGCCCTGAGAATTCCCTTGAATGTTGTGCGACTAGAAAAAATAGACAACTAAAATATAATCTTGTACTATGGAAATACAAATTGGGCCCGTCAAAAAGATTTTGTTATTTCATTGGGCTTAAAATTTTAGTTTTTCAATTGGGTTACATAGGATTTGTTAGGTTAAATAAAACTGGCTTTAAATGGGCCAAAAACAATTTGGTTAGCTGAGCTAAAAGTTATATAGGGTTCTAAATATTAGTGGATTTGGCTTTTTTGTAAACAAATTATACACAAAATATAAAAAAAATTTAAAAATTTTCGGTCACCTAGGAAAGTGGGCTCTGGACGACACCCACTTTACCCTAGCTAAGAGCGGCCCCAATTCAAATCAAACAAGTCAAATGAATTCACATGTTGTGCATAAAATTTAAAAATGAACTATTTTGGTGTAACACCTCGAATTTTTGTGTCCAATGATGTGTTAACACGTGTCATTTGTTTACACGTGGCATCTATAATAAATAAAGGACTAATTTTGACAAACCTTGAAAGTATATAAATTCGAGGGTTATAAATGTCAACAGGGGTAAATATACTGTATAGTATCCCTAAATAATGCTTAAACCTTCAAACGAATAAATTATAGGTCGTACAAAAACAAAACGCGGAAGAAAGTGAGAGATTACAAACTACAGGGGTTAACTGTGTCAACATGTTTAATAATACCTCTGAGTGACCCTTTAACGTTCCAAAGACCTTGTAACGGTATTATACCCTCACTAGAATAATATATATGAATTTCGCGAAGTTTCGATATGAAACGGGAAAGTTACGATCGAATTCGTAGAAGAAGGGTTAAAAGCGTCAACAGTGAAAGTTAAGGCTTTCCAATATAATTAATAAATAAACCGGGGACTTAATAATTCACATAAATAACGCGAGGCCCTTAATCGTAAATAACCGAGGGCCAATTCGCAAAGTTACCCCTTCGGTTCCGAAAGGTCAGGTTATTAATTACAAAGATTCGGTAATCATTGCGAAAGATTTGGCAAGATTCTGATCATGATTACAAAGGATTTAAAAATCCTGAAAACATAACCTAACGCGACCCGCGTAAGGTTTCAAGGTAAGTTGAGGCGGGCCGCGAGCCTCCTCTTAAACGCGCCTGGTTAGTAAACTTCAGGCGACCCGCGTACAAAGTGCCTGGTTCCCCCATGCGGGCCGCGTCAGGCGCCCAGATGCAGAAACATGCTTAACTTGGCTGTTCAGCCTTCCAAGAGCCATGATCTGCATTTAAACACCTCCAAATGACCCCTAAACGACCCCTAACACTAAGGACAAGTGTTGATCAGTTGTGGTGTGTGCTAGACTTTGTTGTCAATCAATTGTGGTGCTTAAAACCACTATATAAAGCCTAAGTTGCAACCATAAGTTCACACCCCATCATCTGCATCATTTGGTCATTTCTGGAGCTCCAACTTCCTCTCAAGTGGTCACACTTGGTGCATAGGACCTCAGTAAGTGTTCCACTCCTTTCCCATTTGAGCTTTAACTTAGTTTTAGCTTAAAAGTCGATCCGTCGTAACTAACGGTCGACTTATCGATAACTCACAAATGATTCAGTGAATTGTCGAATCAAGAATGGTTATTTGTTGGTAATTATGTGGGTAATAAACCTCTAAAAAGGTTCCCACTGATCACCACTCTAACTATGTCAAATGTCGAGTCAAACGTGCACCCAAAAAGTCAACAGAATGTCGTTTTGGCGAATCTTGCATAATCTGTAATGTATATACTATGGAACCTGTTTTGATGATCATAAAACATGATATTAAGTATATAAACTCGTTTGCGCTCGTTTGAATCGATCATTTACTATATAGAACCGGTTCGGAGCCGAATGTCGCAAAAGTTTGACTTTTGCTTTGACTTCAGTTCTGACCCGTTTTAGTGAGGTATAAATATACCTTAGGACTCTCTTAGGACCAGGTCACATGTTGGTATAAACCTCTGTGGTCGGTTCATGAGTTATCCGAGTCTTTTACGTATTTCCGTCATTCGCCTGAAAGTTGACCGTAACGGCCTTTTAAAATTAAAACAAGTATTTCGGACACGTGAACGGACCAAAACCTTGCTTGTTAAATTATAAGCATGTCCTTAAAGTTTCACGTCAATCCGAGGCCTAGAATGAGAGTTATGCTAAAAGGCGCACTTTTAAGAAAGTTTTGTAATTAACGGCGCAATTAGCATAACGCCCATCTAACCCAAGTTTTCGTCACCAAAACTTTTACCCACTGTGGTAAAATAATATTTTGGGAATTTTAAAGATTTTTAATAAATTTTACCTTGCTCATAACCTGCGGTTATGGCTACGGTTCGGTAAATACCGAATATGCCCTTTTTGGCCAAAACGGGAGTTCTACAAGGTCTTTTGACCCGATTCCAGTTGCCACTGGTTTTAAATAATAAATAAAGTATTTTAAGCTTTATAAGCTATTCGGGAAACTAAGATTTCCTGTAGAACTCGAAAAGCCCTTTTAAAGTCTTTAAAATGACCGAAAAGCCCTACGGGGCATAATATAAACTTAAACTCGTTACGGGCATTACGGAAGGTATCCTACTGATACCAAAATACTTTTAAGGCATATTGACTTAGGAAATAAGCATACGACTCTTAAGGTTAACCGTTTCGCCTATTTGCGCACACGGTACGGCTCATGGAACTAGTTTTCGTGCAATAGCCGATATGGGTCAAATTATATTATTTGAACCCCAAAATCCAGAGTATGAACTATAAACCCATATAAAACAAGTCACTGAACTTGTTGGGTCCAAATCATACTCCATTCTCGGTTTTCGCCTTTTCGTGCGAATTAACCATATCTATATATCGGAATCAACCGGTTTAAGCTACGGCTAATATAAGGACCGTTAGGATTCTAAGAGGTTAATTAAAACCTTCGTTCCAGATTAGGAGCCCCAGTAAAAGCTATCGGTGACTTGATCTAAATTAAGGATTAATACTTGCAAAGGTAAATACTTTTGACTTATTTCCCCTATATGGGCTTGGGTTACGGTATATTAATACCGCTTGATTGAGCATTGTATAATTCCATCGCTTAGGTGGTTAATTGATTAAATATGATCGGCTCATTTAAACAGTTTTGTTGCTTATAAGCCTTTGGGGGGTTTAATGACCGTTGTCCCGGATATCCTTGGCATCATTTTACGAAATGGCCACGACCATCGACATCCCGGTGTAGGCGTACACCCGGTATAAAGTGTCGACATTAAAACTAAAAGACGTAGCCGTTGGTTTTTGTACTACGGTTTTACGCAAACGTGGTGTGTCTATAAATCTTTAACCCGACACGACCCGGGCTACTGAACGCATAAAAGAACATGTAAAACGTTCACAAGATCATTATGAATTTTCCCAAGTTATAAAAGAGTTTGTGCCTTGTGCATTCAAATCAATTTTAATAAACATTTTCAAATGTGTCAGTTGAATGTATTTACCAGTGTAAACTGACGTATTTTCCCCAAAAAGATTAAGTGCAGGTACCTAAACGTAATTGGCTGGTATTAGCTCCCTAGCGTCGGGATAAGCCTCGCAAGCTTGATTGCAGTATCTAATGGAACAATACTTTATCTGTATTTACGATCCACTGTGGATATTCAACTTCTGTAATACATTTTGTTATTACAACCAGAGGTTGAAATTTATATATTTATCTTATGCTTCCGCTGTGCATTATATAATTGTGTGGTTTGACTATATTGTTGCCAACATCGTCACGGTAATCCCCCACCGGGCCCACCGGTGAGACACGTGGAAATCGGGGTGTGACAGGTTGGTATCAGAGCCAACATTGAGTGAATTAAACACTATCCTAATGTGTTTAATCTCAATGACACAATTGCACATACTTGAGTCTAGACTTAACATAGGAATACTCCCGATTCTAATCTAGAATTTACTGCTTCCAATTATTTTTATATTGGATACGTCGCCAAGCGAAGAAGCCATAATAGGAGTTCTCCACACCCGGGGTCCTGAGATGCTGAGCTTCGTACCGCGGTTAAAATGAAACGAACATCCAAGGAGAAAGTATTCAGAAATAAAATGAAGAAGGAACTCCTTATACTGAAGATCGTTTCCTTATTAGTCCTTATAAGGACATAATTATCTTTCAGTCCCTGCGAGGACAACATTATTCCTTTCAAGTCCCGCTTAGGGCAACTTTATACTTTCACTTTTATATAATGGAATGATTAAGTTAGACTTTCATTCTGAATAAGAAATATTAAATAAATCAAAACCATTCCTTTTTATTGATCTGCCTAAATAAAGAATCTTAAGGGGGTGAAACCTAGCTTGGGGTCTTTTAAGATCAGTCAAGATGGTACGACCTAGCTGAAAAGATTCTGATTCCCTGTTAACCTCTGTACGCATGTTAACATTCATGGCAGATGTGATTCGTTAAAATCACGCACGTCATTCTTATACAATAATCCTTTAAAGGATTTCAAAACCCAACTAAATGATATATAAATCGTGGGTTAAATCACCAATGAAGGTGATCAATATTATAAAGACATCCATTAGTGATGCAATGCCTACGGGCCAGTATTATAAAGACATCCATTAGTGATGCAATGCCTACGGGCCAGTATTATAAAGACATCCATTAGTGATGCAATGCCTACGAGCCAGTATTATTAAAACATCCATTAGTGATGTAGTGCCTACGGGCCAAACTTATTAAACATCCATTAGTGATGTAGTGCCTACGGGCCAAACTTATTAAAACATCCAATAGTGGTGTAGTGCCTACGGGCCAAACTTATTAAACATCCAATAGTGATGTAATGCCTACGGGTCATACTAATTGTCATATAAGACAAAAGGCAGTGGTAGTCTATGACTCCCTGTCAGAAAAAGGTAATGAACTAAGTTCAAACCTCAAGGCTTTGATTCTCTGAAATCCTAGCTTATAAATTATAAATGTCCTAGTGACTAGGCCTATTGTGCCAGAATACCTTCATGCTGTGATTCTCTGAAATCATAGCTTATAAATTAAAACTTGTCCACGTGACTAAGCCTTTTGTACTATTACTAAATGCCTCGATCCCAGACGGTCATGGCTTATAAATTAAACTGTCTACGCGACTAGGCCAATTGTGCTATTATTAACTTATAAACTAGGATTCGTGATAAGATCCTAAATAAAATAAATATTCTTCCTTCCCTGCCAGTAGGCATTATTTTTTCTAAAAAGAAATCTCAAGGGTAAACCTAGCCTATATGACGAGGCCAAGATGGTAGGACCTATTCAGGAGATTCAATTCCTTGTTAACATCCGTAAAATGTTAACACTCCTGGAGAACGTGGTTCGATAAAATCACGTAAGTCATCCCTAGATTGGGTTATTCCAAGCCTTCCTTATTAAAATAATCATCCCTTAAGGAGGAAGTGCCACGGGCTACAATACACTGTCCGATTGCGACATCGACAATTGTAATCTTTTGAGATTCCCCATCACTAAGGGGATGAGCTATGCTCAAAGCCCTCTAGACGATAATCCTGTCGTCATGTCATTATTATGACCACTGAACGACAATGGATTTAAATTAAAGTACTAATCCTGTCGTCATGTCATTATTATGACCACTGAACGACAGTTGATCAAATTAAGTGCTAATCCTGTCGTCATGTCATTATTATGACCACTGAACGTCAGTTGATTAAATTAAGTGCTAATCCTGCCGTCATGTCATTATTATGACCACTGAACGACAGTTGATTAAATTAATGGCACTGATCATGTCGTCATGTCATTACTGTGACCGCTGAACGTATCATCAGTGCAATGACTATATATCTTAACATCTTACGAGATGTTAATTGATAGGCCCCAGGCCAGAAATTTTAATAAAGACAGTCGTAACTTACAACTCCCTGTCAAGAAAAGGCAAGAACACATTCAGGCCTAAATACCTTAATTCTACAAAATTAAGGTTGATAATATGAAGTTGTCCCTGTGACTTGGTCTCTTGTGCCATAATTATATTTTATTAAATTAGGATTTATGATAAAAATCCTGAATAAAATAAACATCCCTCTTTTCCCTGCCAGTATGCAGTTTAAAAAGAATCTTGAAGGTGAGACCTAGCCTACACGGCTAAGATGGTGAAACCTACTCAAGGGATTCAGATCCTTGTTAACACCTAAGCACGTGTTAACACTATTGACAAATGTGATTCAGGAAAATCACAAAAGTCATCCTTATATTGGATTCTTCCAATTCCCTTATCTAGGCTAATGATTTAGAAATCATGGCTTATATGGGATGATCATATCGTTAGTCATGAAATGCCTTCGAGCTAAGCTTGATGTCCGATAAGACAATGACAGTGATGGTTTTTGACCGTCTGTCTAAGATATTGGACTATGTCCAAACATAATAGTCTATATGATCAATGCGATCATGACTAATATCATCTAATACCTAATACGATGATAATATTATTTAACATCCTTAGAAATGTTTTGCCTACGGGCTATAATATATTATCCATTTAGGACATAGACATTGTTATCTTTATGATTCCTTGTCTAAGGTGGTGAGCTATGCTCAAGCCAGAAATAGTCAATATAATTAACGCAATCATGACTTAAATCATCTAATAGGATAAACCTATTATAAACGGCCATTAGTGATGTTTTGCCTAAAGGGCCATATTATATTATCCAATTGAGACAAGGCAATCGTAATCTTTTGTGATTCTTTGCCCAAAGGAGTGAGCTATACTCAAATCCTATACTCTATACTATCATTGCAAACCTGACTAATAGCATCAATATGATGATCATAAACTCATGATATTGACATCCCTAGTGATGAAATCCCTACGGGCTATACTTTACTCTATTTCGATAAGACAAAATAGGGGTGATCCTTATGATCCCCTATTCAAAATGGTAGAATGATACCTAAACCTAATAGTCCACGCGATCTAAATGATCATGATTAATATCGGTAGATACAGTAATATAGATAGACATCCACGAGTGATGTTAATTGGTATTGCCTTCCTGTCAAGAAAATCGCCTGTCTAGACGATGACGGTGGTAGTCTATGACTCCCTGTCCAAAAGGTGAAGAACTGTGTTCAAGCCTTAAGACTCTTGATCTAATGAAGTTGCAACCTACGAATTGATGTCCTTGTGACCAACCCGCAATTTATACTACAAGTCACCTACGACTAGCCTCCATGCTTTAATAAGTCGTTCGTGACAAGTTAACATATTAAATGTTAACATCACTGGTGACAGGTGTTAGTGCCATATCCTATAGACATCCTAGAGACAAGGCCATTTGTGCCACACCTAAATGTCATTACGACAAGGCCTTCGTGCCATATGATTACTTATATTCTTCAAGACTGGGCTTATTGCCATATCCTTCTACGTCCCTCACGACAGTTTTCTATGCCATTTATGTATATACATATATATAACCAAGACCATGTAAGGATAGCCTTTGAGCTATTTATAAACGTCCTTGTGACAAAGACAGTTGTGGCATTATGGTCCCCTGTCAAACAGATATTGGACTAGCTCCAAACCTTAAAGGCCATTGATGATCCTTTTGTGACCTAAGCTAAATGTAATAGATATACATCCCGATAGCATTCACTAAGAATGTTCAGAACAAAATGACCCATACGGCTTATGAATGCCGTGGCTAATCTAAGTCAATCATCAGAATGATGACTAATAATTGTTAAATCTTAGTGATTAGTACCAAGTTTCGAGTATGGAAGACTCGGATGAGGTAGACAACAGTCGCAATACTATTAATGCGACGAAAGTTAATAAAAACTACAAACATAAACCTCAATATTAATGGAGTTAATCTCCTGGATATGGTTGACGCAGCAGTTGAAAGGACCATGGAAAGTTCATGAAACAATCCAAGGGCCGAATGCTCCCCGCTCTGAATTTCATTCAAAACCATGTCCAATTGCTCATGAAAAGAGTTTGGTTCACACTTCGTATATGAAGGACGAACCAAAGGAGGAAGATAACTCCCATAAATCTAAGAAAGAGAGCGAATACAGACTTAATAAAAAGCAACGAAGGTTCGGTAAGAGCCTGTATGTAAGAATTGCTAGCAAAGACATTAGGGGCAGTGTCGAATAAAACCAAAACCCAGGCAGTGTGACATCTGCTAAGGAACAGGTCATCATTTCCTCGGAATGTAGGGACCTGGAGAATACATTCTATCATGACTGTGATGAGTAAGACCGTATTAGAGATAGATACCATAAAGCTGCCAAGAAGGTGCGGCTAAGCCTGGAAAGGGCTAAAAGAAGAAATGCCTGAACTCACCTAATGAACGCCAAAAGGCAGTCTACGATGTCATCAAGTATGTTCATCATCTTTTACCATTAATAAATTCTGCTAAGTGTCCTGATTTAATACAGGCAATCATAAATCTTCATAAACCATAAGCTTAGCAAACTTTTATATTATCCGCAAGGTATAATTTACCAAGGGAACATTAGTAACCGATTTTTTTTCGTATCAGCAAGAAATCCTTTCGAAAAATCTAAAAAGTACTATTCCTTCGCATAGAGTACAACAACATATGTTATTTTAATTATTTTCTTTTTTCATTGTTTTTCTATCGCCTGCGAATGCCAAACTATGTTTGATAAAAGTACCATATGAGGATTGGCGTATCCTAATGTGTCCCATAGATTATTTCCATGCCTGATCAGTATGGAGGTTCAATACATGGAACCCCTGAGATATCCCAATGGTCATATTGTCCTAATGTCGACTAGTAGTATTCGAAGAAGATATCCAGAATGGTATTGGCCAAGTAAATGTTCCCGAATTGGAATTTCGTGGACCTATATGTGTCACTTGTTTGGCACAAACAATAATGAATGAACTGGAGCCTGAGATATGAAAAATCTCTGTAGTCTCCCTGTATCTAGATTATCTTCTCATAAGTTTTCCCTGCTTACCTCCTGGAAGGCGGGTAGAATTAATATTAACATCCCGCTGTGGGCTGGAGTATTACGAAAACTCCATATTGCTTATAGAACAATCGAAACCTTGATTAAGTAGGGTTTAAGATATAGGCTCATATAGCCTGACTCAATATTCCGAAAGTTTTATGTTATTAAATAAGAAAGACGGTTCATATTGCTTATATATTAGTGACGCAACCCTAATTAAGCAACAACTGAGAATTGCCATAAGATGCCCAGGATCTAAAGGCAATTTGTTGGTGGATAGGCTTGAAAAAGTCTGTAGCCGCTTATGTAGCCAAATGCTTGACTTGTGCGCAAGTCAAAGCTGAGCATCAAAAGCCGTCTGGCATGCTACAACAACTTGAACTTCCCAAGTGGAAGTAAGAGATGGTAACTATGGATTTTATTGCCATGCTAACCAGGATGAGGAAAGGAAATGACACAATATGGGTTATAGTCGATAGACTGACTAAATCAGCTCATTTTTACCCATCAAAGAGACAAATAGCTCCGATGAGTTAGCCCAACTTTATGTTGATAAGATTGTAGCCTTACACGGCATACCTGTGTCTATTATCTCCGATAGGGATACTAGGTACACGTCTCATTTCTGGAAAAGTTTCCAGCAATCTTTGGGCACGCGTTTAAACTTTAGTACGGCTTACCATCCACAGACGGACGGTCAAAGTGAGCGTACTATCCAAACGCTGGAAGACATGCTTCGTGCATGTGCGATCGATTTAGGTGGTAACTGGGATAAAAACCTACCCCTGATCGAATTCTCCTACAATAATAGCTACCACACCAGCATAAAGGCTGCGCCTTTTGAGGCATTATATGGTAGGAAATGTAGATCGCCTGTTTGTTGGGCGGAAGTAGGAGGGGTCCAATTATCGGGACCAGAGATTGTTTTCCAGACGACGGACAAGATTGTCCAGATCCGGGAACGTCTCAAGGCTGCCCGCGATAGGCAGAAGAGCTACGCTGATCCAAAGCGTAAGGATTTTCACTTCGAAGTGGGTGAAAAGGTATTACTTAAGGTGTCACCCTGGAAGGGGGTGATGCGTTTCGGCAAGAAGGGCAAGCTGAGTCCGAGATACATAGGGCCTTTTGAGGTCATTGAACGAGTCGGATCAGTTGCCTATAAACTGAACTTGCCTGAAAAGCTCAATGGAATTCACAATATGTTCCACATCTGCAATCTCAAAAAGTGCTTCGCCGACGAGTCGTTGGTGATTCCACACACAGATGTGCATATAGATGAGAGCTTAAAATTTATAGAAAAACCTTTGTCGATTGAAGATCGACAGGTGAAGAAGCTTCGCAGAAAGCACGTACCGATTGTAAAAGTCAAATGGGATGCTCGTAGAGGTCCTGAATATACGTGGGAAGTCGAAGCTACAATGAAAGAAAAATACCCCTATTTATTTGAGTAAATCTCGGGTCGAGATTTATTTTAAGGGGGTGAGGATGTAACACCTCGAATTTTTGTGTCCAATGATGTGTTAACACGTGTCATTTGTTTACACGTGGCATCTATAATAAATAAAGGACTAATTTTGACAAACCTTGAAAGTATATAAATTCGAGGGTTATAAATGTCAACAGGGGTAAATATACTGTATAGTATCCCTAAATAATGCTTAAACCTTCAAACGAATAAATTATAGGTCGTACAAAAACAAAACGCGGAAGAAAGTGAGAGATTACAAACTACAGGGGTTAACGGTGTCAACATGTTTAATAATACCTCTGAGTGACCCTTTAACGTTCCAAAGACCTTGTAACGGTATTATACCCTCACTAGAATAATATATATGAATTTCGCGAAGTTTCGATATGAAACGAGAAAGTTACGATCGAATTCGTAGAAGAAGGGTTAAAAGCGTCAACAGTGAAAGTTAAGGCTTTCCAATATAATTAATAAATAAACCGGGGACTTATTAATTCACATAAATAACGCGAGGCCCTTAATCGTAAATAACCGAGGGCCAATTCGCAAAGTTACCCCTTCGGTTCCGAAAGGTCAGGTTATTAATTACAAAGATTCGGTAATCATTGCGAAAGATTTGGCAAGATTCTGATCATGATTACAAAGGATTTAAAAATCCTGAAAACATAACCTAACGCGACCCGCGTAAGGTTTCAAGGTAAGTTGAGGCGGGCCACGAGCCTCCTCTTAAACGCGCCTGGTTAGTAAACTTCAGGCGACCCGCGTACAAAGTGCCTGGTTCCCCCATGCGGGCCGCGTCAGGCGCCCAGATGCAGAAACATGCTTAACTTGGCTGTTCAGCCTTCCAAGAGCCATGATCTGCATTTAAACACCTCCAAATGACCCCTAAACGACCCCTAACACTAAGGACAAGTGTTGATCAGTTGTGGTGTGTGCTAGACTTTGTTGTCAATCAATTGTGGTGCTTAAAACCACTATATAAAGCCTAAGTTGCAACCATAAGTTCACACCCCATCATCTGCATCATTTGGTCATTTCTGGAGCTCCAACTTCCTCTCAAGTGGTCACACTTGGTGCATAGGACCTCAGTAAGTGTTCCACTCCTTTCCCATTTGAGCTTTAACTTAGTTTTAGCTTAAAAGTCGATCCGTCGTAACTAACGGTCGACTTAGCGATAACTCACAAATGATTCAGTGAATTGTCGAATCAAGAATGGTTATTTGTTGGTAATTATGTGGGTAATAAACCTCTAAAAAGGTTCCCACTGATCACCACTCTAACTATGTCAAATGTCGAGTCAAACGTGCACCCAAAAAGTCAACAGAATGTCGTTTTGGCGAATCTTGCATAATCTGTAATGTATATACTATGGAACCTGTTTTGATGATCATAAAACATGATATTAAGTATATAAACTCGTTTGCGCTCGTTTGAATCGATCATTTACTATATAGAACCGGTTCGGAGCCGAATGTCGCAAAAGTTTGACTTTTGCTTTGACTTCAGTTCTGACCCGTTTTAGTGAGGTATAAATATACCTTAGGACTCTCTTAGGACCAGGTCACATGTTGGTATAAACCTCTGTGGTCGGTTCATGAGTTATCCGAGTCTTTTACGTATTTCCGTCATTCGCCTGAAAGTTGACCGTAACGGCCTTTTAAAATTAAAACGAGTATTTCGGACACGTGAACGGACCAAAACCTTGCTTGTTAAATTATAAGCATGTCCTTAAAGTTTCACGTCAATCCGAGGCCTAGAATGAGAGTTATGCTAAAAGGCGCACTTTTAAGAAAGTTTTGTAATTAACGGCGCAATTAGCATAACGCCCATCTAACCCAAGTTTTCGTCACCAAAACTTTTACCCACTGTGGTAAAATAATATTTTGGGAATTTTAAAGATTTTTAATAAATTTTACCTTGCTCATAACCTGCGGTTATGGCTACGGTTCGGTAAATACCGAATATGCCCTTTTTGGCCAAAACGGGAGTTCTACAAGGTCTTTTGACCCGATTCCAGTTGCCACTGGTTTTAAATAATAAATAAAGTATTTTAAGCTTTATAAGCTATTCGGGAAACTAAGATTTCCTGTAGAACTCGAAAAGCCCTTTTAAAGTCTTTAAAATGACCGAAAAGCCCTACGGGGCATAATATAAACTTAAACTCGTTACGGGCATTACGGAAGGTATCCTACTGATACCAAAATACTTTTAAGGCATATTGACTTAGGAAATAAGCGTACGACTCTTAAGGTTAACCGTTTCGCCTATTTGCGCACACGGTACGGCTCATGGAACTAGTTTTCGTGCAATAGCCGATATGGGTCAAATTATATTATTTGAACCCCAAAATCCAGAGTATGAACTATAAACCCATATAAAACAAGTCACTGAACTTGTTGGGTCCAAATCATACTCCATTCTCGGTTTTCGCCTTTTCGTGCGAATTAACCATATCTATATATCGGAATCAACCGGTTTAAGCTACGGCTAATATAAGGACCGTTAGGATTCTAAGAGGTTAATTAAAACCTTCGTTCCAGATTAGGAGCCCCAGTAAAAGCTATCGGTGACTTGATCTAAATTAAGGATTAATACTTGCAAAGGTAAATACTTTTGACTTATTTCCCCTATATGGGCTTGGGTTACGGTATATTAATACCGCTTGATTGAGCATTATATAATTCCATCGCTTAGGTGGTTAATTGATTAAATATGATCGGCTCATTTAAACAGTTTTGTTGCTTATAAGCCTTTGGGGGGTTTAATGACCGTTGTCCCGGATATCCTTGGCATCATTTTACGAAATGGCCACGACCATCGACATCCCGGTGTAGGCGTACACCCGGTATAAAGTGTCGACATTAAAACTAAAAGACGTAGCCGTTGGTTTTTGTACTACGGTTTTACGCAAACGTGGTGTGTCTATAAATCTTTAACCCGGCACGACCCGGGCTACTGAACGCATAAAAGAACATGTAAAACGTTCACAAGATCATTATGAATTTTCCCAAGTTATAAAAGAGTTTGTGCCTTGTGCATTCAAATCAATTTTAATAAACATTTTCAAATGTGTCAGTTGAATGTATTTACCAGTGTAAACTGACGTATTTTCCCCAAAAAGATTAAGTGCAGGTACCTAAACGTAATTGGCTGGTATTAGCTCCCTAGCGTCGGGATAAGCCTCGCAAGCTTGATTGCAGTATCTAATGGAACAATACTTTATCTGCATTTACGATCCACTGTGGATATTCAACTTCTGTAATACATTTTGTTATTACAACCAGAGGTTGAAATTTATATATTTATCTTATGCTTCCGCTGTGCATTATATAATTGTGTGGTTTGACTATATTGTTGCCAACATCGTCACGGTAATCCCCCACCGGGCCCACCGGTGAGACACGTGGAAATCGGGGTGTGACATTTGGGCAAATCAAGCTAGTCAAATAAATGAACAAAAACCCTGGAATCCAGAACAACATTATACAAAACAGTGTTTATAAGTTTTGGTTATGGGTTAAGTAAAATCTTATTACTTAAACAATTTCTTATTTTTTTATTTGACCAGAAATACTAGATATAAATTGACGATTTACAAACGCAATCAATAAAATTTATTTGCACCAACGTAACAACCCAATTAATTAAATTTGTGCGTTACTTCAATACTTTGTCAAACCAAATATTCATTTTAATTAATTAACTCATTAAAATTATTTTACTACCAAATATTCATTTTAATTAATTACCTCATTAAAGTTATTTTACATGCATCAAGATGGTGGTTAGTATATATATTAGCCAAACATCACACAACACACAACATACTATCTATTTGGGTTTCCGATCTAAAGTTGAAATCTCAGAGTTTATAAATTGAAGAAGATGATTGTTCTTATTACTACAATTGTTGCACTAATGCTTCTTTTGGACAATGTTCATGCTCTTGATTGTAATCCAGATCTAGACATAAAAGCATGCATTCCGGCCTTACATGAAGGAGGACAACCAGATTCAGTATGCTGCACGAAATTAATTGAGCATAAAGAGTGTTTATGTGAATACATCAATATTCATCACTTTAACTGGCCCCTGAACTACCAATATCTTCGCCCATTGTCCGCAAAATGCGATGCCATCGGCATGCCTGTCGCCTTCCCCTACTGTACTGACCAATAACTTATAGTTGTGCCATGATGCACGCATATTAATAAACAAAAATATCGTTTTGATGTGTTTTATGGATTCATTTTTCAGTTTTCTTATGGTTTGGATGATTGATTATATTTTCTCAAACAAAAGGTGGGTTTGTTAAGTGCTTCCCTCTTATGTTATTTTGGTAAATCAAGAAAATTCATTTTGGGCACATTCCTAATAAGATATATGACCCATAACGAAGAGAAGTTCCAAATAAAAGAGCGCGCAAAAGACCAAACAATGCATGTTTGAAAACAAAAGAGAACATAAAAGAAACGAAGAGGACACGTACATAGACATGCGACCGATGGAACAGAACGTACGAACCAAATTAAATAACGCACAACAAAGCAATGCACAATAATACCTTAATGTAGTAGGTCCAAACACCCATGGGCGAATATTTTAAAGGGCGGGAGAGGGCGGCCGACCGCCCGAACTTTTCGCTTAGTAGTGGAGTGTATGTAGTTTTCGTATAGAATTTTTTCGATATATATGTTTTCGATCCCCCGGTTTTATATAAATTTTTACGTCCGGTGACTTCACCACATTGTAAATTGATAACATATAAGTTTTCTGAAACTCTCGTATGAATCAATCGAAAAGGAACTAGAAACCCAATTACGCATGGGTTATTCACGCCCCAAAATCTGGGTGACTCGTTAAATCTGTGGTTTCCTTCCCATAACTAGGTCCAACTTACCGTGTAAATGATCTTTTTAGAAACAATATGATAATAAAAAGTAAAATCCACATGGAAAAGATCCATACACACTACCTCTTTTTGTTAAGTTTGTTCCATATTCACTAACTAGGTCCATCTTGCCTTTTGAGATGCACTCTCACCAACCATTCGAACCACCTACTTGTAATTTAAAAGAAAAATAATCAAAACTTAGAAAATAAAAAACAATCAGGCTTGCCTGAGTGCAATGTTACTACTGTCAACTCCCAAATTCTCTAGAACACGGGTTGAAACACCATCACCCTCTCAGAGAAAGGCCAGTAGTTAATGCTCTGACTGCATATAATTCCATAATGAAACTAAATAGATGAGGGTACATAAATTTGTTGTTTATGCTAAGAAATTTATTTAACACATGTCACCTAAGGTATTTATTTAACACATGTCACCTAAGGTATTTATTCTTATGCTAATGAATTTAAAAGATGAGACTACGTTAATTCATTGTTTATACTAATAAATTTATGTACCCCCATATGAATTTATGGTGAGATACCATCAAAATTTTTCACGTCCCAGAAAATATATATAAATTCAATTAAAAAATGTCACCTAATCTAAAAGAGATCAACTTAATTAACCTATAAATCAAGCTTGCAATTGGACTTTACGATGCAAAACTATCAAAACTGCAAGACATCATTCTTAGATCAACTTACACCCCCAAACAACGACAATGATGGGTCAAAAAGGCAAAAACCTCTAATCAACAAAGACAATCAGAAACACAAAACATCAATGCAAAAATGTCAGTAAAAGCAAGAACATAATAGGGATAAACATTAAACCTTTGATTAGACAATGTGTGGAGAATCTTTAAGAAACCCTAAAATTGGCACCTTAGATTAAACTGATTATTGTTTTAGGGTTCATCGATTTTGCAATATCAATCCCCAATGAGGTGTTTGGGACGATCAGCTCACAAAAGATCAGTTCACCGTGATAAGTGGGAGGTGTTTGGCGGTTTTATTTTCACTTCTTTTGATCGGACTGGGTCATTCTTTGACTAACCAAACGCTGAGAGCTCATTGTTTTTTTGACAACTTTCCAGGTGTGACACTTGGCAGGAAATTATATGGTTGGGTATCTGCGCGTGGCGATTTAACTCCGCATGTTAAACAACCTCAAGAAAACAAGTCAGCGTGTTGTTGGATACATGAGTATTGTGTTGCATATATGATCATGTCTTTCACTCCATAAAAAGAAAATTATGGTCTTTCACTGCCAAAAGCCACACTTAGATCAACTAAAACTTTTGAATCTGTATCATATTATATTAGAGAAAATTGTAGACATCTTTATAGGGAGGGATATATCATTTCTGTATTACAATTGTTATTTGCTTAAAAAGCATGCCAATTGAAAGATGAGGATGTGGTGAAGTTTAGAACAATGATATGACATTTTACATATTTTTATATTCTCATTTTTATAAGAGTATTTGAGTTGGTACATCCTCTTAGAGCAGCTATAACGCTCAAGTCGAAAAGAAGATGGCCATGTGTGGACCACCCCACGCATCGTAGAAGATGACTATTGACTGGCACCGGTCTGGTTTGGTGCATCGGACTGGTCCGGAAGATGACAAGTGGACCCCATTTATTTTTTAAAAATTTAAAATAAAAAAGCTTGTTGCATATTAAATTAAAAAAAATACTTTAGAACTATTTAAAATAATAATATAAATATATAAATTAAAATTAAGATAAATTAAATATATATATATATATATATATATAAACTAAAAAATTAAAATTACTAAAATTAAAAACACTACACAAACTAGATAATTAAAACTAAATAAACTAGAAAATTAAACCTATACAAACTAGATAATTAAACTTAAACAATAGACCTCAAAACCATCGTAGTCGTCATCCGTTTAATAATGAAATAAATAGATATTCATTTTTAGTATTTTAATTTGATTTTTTTCGAATGTGTGGCAAGGCGGTCTTGGTAAAACTATAGTTGTAACCGCATTTTGACGTAATGCGTAATTGTACTCCATGTTGTTTACAAAAAAGAGGCATTCGGTCCAACAACGTTTATATAATCGATGAAAATGGGTAGTTGATTGATATTATTGTAAGTGGCCATACCAAATAAAGCATGCCAAAACCAAAGATCTTGTGATGAGACCACATCAAGAATCATAACCGATTTTTATGATGCCCACTTGTCTATTGGCCACGCCACGTAGTTGGACAAACTTCCCACTCCCATTTCATACAATCTATGCTATCGATAGTCCTACCATGTCTATTAGCACGAATCTCCAAAATTTGTTGTATGTCACTAAAAGTAGGTTTTCTCAAATCTCTTTTTACATAGTGTTCAAAAACATACTCCCAAAAATATTGAAGACATTCCCTCGCCACTTGTTCTAACATTTTTAAATAATCATCTATTATGTCGGAACTAGTGCGAAAAAAAATCACATTTACTTTCTAGATGGTTTGTTATTCTTACATATAAACCTTGGCTTATACAATTTTTTTTTTATAAAACTCATGTGCGGCAAGCTGATTGGGTATTATATATTTCTTCCTTTTGGGTTGTGAACTCCCAACGTCTTAAACGATACACTGTACACTTTATGAACCGATGATATTATTAGTCGAGCTCTCTAGTCAGATGAAGATGATAAAACAATTTTAGCGAATAAAGATGATGAATTTGATGATTACATTATTTTTAGAGTAAGCTTCCATTTTGCTCCCTGTGATTTGGTCACTTTAACGGTTTTGCCCCAAACCTTTAAAAATAGCCATTTTCCTCCAATAGTTTGCTATGGTTTTTCCATTTTGCTCCCCGCCTCTAACTCCATCCAAATTGTCTGTTTTTCCATTTTACTCCCCGCGGGGAGCAAAATGGAAAAAAACCATAGCAAACTATTGGAGGAAATTGGCTATTTTTAAACGTTTGGGGCAAAATCGTTAAAGTGACCAAACCACAGGGAGCAAAACAACGGAAGTTTACTCTCATTTTTAAATAATTAGGAATTTTGAGGGTGATGAAAGTTTTCTGTGTGGGGACATAAGTTGAATAGCCTTGTGATTAAATGTCTATATATAATAGAATTTAAGAATTTTTTAATATAACCAGTCGTCCAACGACTAGTTTTTTTTGGAAATACCTCATAAGTCAAGCCAAAGTTAATCTTCAATTCCCCACGCCCATGAGAATATTGTTGCCCCCAAATGGCAACGCCGGTGATGAAGATGAACGAGAGGGTGTGTGGGGCGTTGAGGGGCTTGCCCTCGTCCACGCCTCCACAACGTAAAATCTTATGTATATTCACATCCCATTACTATAGTAAATTCTATGGGTTTAACGGGTTGATTAGGCTGTCATTGGGTTTTGGCCCGGACCGGCTAACCTATTTTATTCAGACCACAAACCGTACTATATGGTATGTTACTGGATTATAACGGGTCGTCCGCTCAGGTTTTATGGGTTGGCCCATTTTATGCAAACTCCTAACAAGTTTGTGGCCATGAATTAGATGAGCATTAAATTTCTTTATGTGAATACGCCATAGTTTTTTTTTTTTATTAGGGGTAATAAGCTCCTCCTTGTCATTTATTTGTAAAAATATTAGATGTTACAAAGAGAACATGTATAGTTGAATTGCGGTCTCACTAGAAGCAGACTCTCTATTTCTACAGAGTAGAAGTAAGGTTGTCTACGTCTTACCCTCCTCAGACTCTACCTTAGCTTTGCTATTATTGGAATTTACTGAGTATGATGATGATAATGAGAAAGAGAACATGTATTGAATAAGTTTCTATAAGAATTGATATGATACTTATTCATTTACATTATTATAAACATAAAAAATACAAAACTAAAAACATTTATACTTGTATTAATCAAGCAAACTATATATGATAAAACGTTGTCCATGAGAATTCCCTTGAATGTTGTGCGACTAGAAAAAATAGACACCTAAAATATAATCTTGTACTATGGAAATACAAATAGGGCCCGTCAAAAAGATTTTGTTATTTCATTAGGCTTAAAACTTTAGTTTTTCAATTGGGTTACATAGGATTTGTTAGGTTAAATAAAACTGGCTTTAAATGGGCCCAAACAATTTGCTTAGCTAGGCTAAAAGTTATGTAGGGTTTTAAATATTAGTGGGTTTGGCTTTTTTTGTAAAAAAACTATACACGGGTTAAGTTAGTCGGTCACCTAGGAAAGTGGGTTCTGGACGACACCCACCTTGTCCTAGCTAAGAGCGGCCCCGATACAAATCAAACAAGTCAAATGAATTCACATGTTGTGCAGATAATTTAAAAATGAACTATTTTGTGCAAATCAAGCTAGTCAAATAAATGAACAAAAACCCTGGAATCCAGAATAACATTATACGAAACAGTGCTTATAAGTTTTGGTTATGGGTTAAGTAAAATCTTATTACTTAAACAATTTCTTATTTTTTATTTGGCCAGAAATACTAGATATAAATTGACGATTTACAAACGCATTCAATAAAATTTATTTGCACCAGCGTAACAACACAATTAATTAAATTTGTGCGTTACTTTAATACTTTGTCATGCCAAATATTCATTTTAATTAATTACCTCATTAAAGTTATTTTACTACCAAATATTCATTTTAATTAATTACCTCATTAAAGTTATTTTACATACATCAAGATGGTGGTTAGTATATATATTAGCCAAGCATCACACAACACACAACATACTATCTATTTGGGTTTCCGATCTAAAGTTGAAATCCCAGAGTTTATAAAATGAAGAAGGTGATTGTTCTTATTAGTACAATTGTTGCACTAATGCTTCTTTTGGACAATGTGCATGCTCTTGATTGTAATCCAGATCTAGACATAAAAGCATGCAAGATTATATTTTAGGTGTCTATTTTTTCTAGTCGCCCAACGTTCAAGGGAATTCTCATGGACGCCGTTTTACAACGTTTTATCATATATAGTTTGCTTGATTAATACAAGTATAAATGTTTTTAGTTTTGTATTTTTTATGTTTATAATAATTTAAATGAATAAGTATCATATCCATTCTTATAGAAACTTATTCAATACATGTTCTCTTTCTCATTATCATCATCATACTCAGTAAATTCCACAAATAGCAAAGCTAAGGTAGAGTCTGAGAAGGGTAAGACATAGACAACCTTACTTCTACTCCGTAGAAATAGAGAGTGTGCTTCTAGTGAGACCGCGATACAACTATACATGTTCTCTTTGTAACATCTAATATTTGTACAAATAAATGACAAGGAGGAGCTTAATATCCCTGAATAAAAAAAAGTATGGTGTATTCACATAAAGAAATTTAATGCTCATCTAATTCATGGCCACAAACTTGTTAGGAGTTTACATAAAATGGGCCAACCCATAAAACCTGAGCGGACAACCCGTTATAATCCAGTTACATAGCATATAGTACGGTTTGTGGTCTGTATAAAATAGGTTAGCCGGTCCGGGCCAAAACCCAATGAAAACCCATAGAATTTACTATAGTAATGGGATGTGAATTTACTTAAGATTTTACGTTGTGGTGGCGTGGACGAGGGCAAGCCCCTCAACGCCCCACACACCCTCTCGTTCATCTTCATCTCCGGCGTTGCCATTTGGGGGCAACAATATTCTCATGGGCATGGGGAATTGAAGATTAACTTTGGCTTGACTTATGAGGTATTTCCAAAAAAAAAAAAAAAAAAAAAAACTAGTCGTTGGACGACTGGTTATATTAAAAAATTCTTAAATTCTATTATATATAGACATTTAATCACAAGGCTATTCAACTTATGTCCCCACACAAAAAACTTTCATCACCCTCAAAATTCCTAATTATTTAAAAATAAGAGTAAACTTCCGTTTTGCTCCCTGTGGTTTGGTCACTTTAACGATTTTGCCCCAAACCCCCCAAACCTTTAAAAATAGCCATTTTCCTCCAATAGTTTGCTATTGTTTTTTTTTTCTAGTTTGCTCCCTGCGGGGAGTAAAATGGAAAAACAGACAATTTGGATGGAGTTAGAGGCGGGGAGCAAAATGGAAAAATCATAGCAAACTATTGGAGGAAAATGACTATTTTTAAAGGTTTGGGGCAAAACCCGTTAAAGTGACCAAACCACAGGGAGCAAAACGGAAGTTTACTCTAAAAATAATGTAATCATCAAATTCATCATCTTTATTCGCTAAATTTGTTTTATCATCTTCATCTGACTAGAGAGCTCGACTAATAATATCATCGGTTCATAAAGTGTACAGTGTATCGTTTAAGATGTTGGGAGTTCACAACCCAAAAGGAAGAAATATATAATACCCAATCAGCTTGCCGCACATGAGTTTTAGCAATTTTTTTTGTATAAGCCAAGGTTTATATGTAAGAATAGCAAACCATCTAGAAAGTAAATATGATTTTTTTCGCACTAGTTCCGACATAATAGATGATTATTTAAAATGTCAGAACGAGTGGCGAGGGAAAGTCTTCGATATTTTTGTGAGTATGTTTTTGAACACTATGTAAAAAGAGATTTGAGAAAATCTACTTTTAGTGACATACAAGAAATTTTGGAGATTCATGCGAATAGACATGGTAGGACGATCGATAGCATAGATTGTATGAAATGGGAGTGGAAAGTTTGTCCAACTACGTAGCATGGCCAATAGACAAGTGGGCATCATAAAAATCGGTTATGATTCTTGATGTGGTCTCATCACAATATCTTTGGTTTTGGCATGCTTTATTTGGAATGGCTAATTCCAATAATATCAATCAACTACCCATTTTCATCGACTATATAAACGTTGTTGGGCCGAATGCCTCTTTTTTGTAAACAACATGGAGTACAATTACGCATTACGTCAAAATGCGGCTACAACAATAGTTTTACCAAGACCGCCTTGCCACACATTCGACAAAAATCAATTTAAAATACTAAAAATGAATATCAATTTATTTCATTATCAAACGGATGACGACTACTACGGTTTTGAGGTCTATGACTGTTTAAGTTTAATTATCTAGTTTGTATAGGTTTAATTTTCTAGTTTATTTAGTTTTAATTATCTAGTTTGTGTAGTGTTTTTAATTTTAATAATTTTAATTTTTTAGTTTTTATATATATATATATATACATATATATAATTTTTTTAATTTATCTTAATTTTAATTTATATATTTATATTATTATTTTAAATAGTTCTAAAGTATTTTTTTTTTAAATTTAAAATGCAACAAGCTTTTTTATTTTAAATTTTAAAAAAATAAATGGGGTCCACTTGTCATCTTCCGGACGAGTCCGGTGCACCAAACCAGACCGGTGAAGTCAATAGTCATCTTCTACAATGCGTGGGGTGGTCCACACATGGCCATCTGCTTTTCGACTTGAGCGTTATAGCTGCTCTAAGAGGATGTATCAACTCAAATACTCTTATAAAAAGTGAGAATATAAAAAAAATGTAAAATGTCATATCATTGTTCTAAACTTCAACACATCCTCATCTTTCAATTGGCATGCTTTTTAAGCAAATAACAACAGTACCTTTATAAAAAAATGAGAATATAATATCATAATGAATATAATTCAATACAGAAATGATATATCCCTCCCTATAAAGATATCTACAATTTTCTCTAATATAATATGATACAGAATCATAAGTTTTAGTTGATCTAAGTGTGGCTTTTGGCAATAAAAGACCATAATTTTCTTTTTATGGAGTGAAAGACATGATCATATATGCAACACAATACTCATGTATCCAACAACACGCTGACTTGTGTTCTTGAGGTTGTTTAACATACGGAGTTAAATCACCACGCGCAGATACCCAACCATATAATGTCCAGCCAAGTGTCACACCAGGAAAGTTGTCAAAAAACAATGAGCTCTCAGCGTTTGATTAGTCGTAGAATGACTAAGTGTCACACCCCCAAAATCCACACGCGGAGTATCACCACTTGGAGGCGTGACATGACCAGGATCAAACCATCAATCATATTGAACATATAAGTAAATAGTAAAAGTTATTCATCAATACAAAAGGTGTTTTCAAAACCAAACATAGTCAATTGTGTAGCGGAAGCATTAATGTAAAAATCCAACATAAGTATCAAGTTCTCATAATGTAAATGTTTAACATGGAACTCAACAGTCCATGTGCCCACAATGATCGCGCCTCCCGTGCAAGCTCCAAGTACCTATGGTCCTGCAAGGCATGTAACAGAGAGTCAACAACTAGTTGAGCGAGTTCATAGTAAGTAAGTTCGTAATAGTAAGTTCATTGCATCACCATGCATTATTAACTAAGTCAACTGTATGTTCATTTAGTGGGGGCTTCCCATGTGTGTATGTTCATTTAGTGGGGGTTTCCCATGTGTGTATGTTCATTTAGTGGGGGTTTCCCATGTGTGTATGTACTAGACTAGAGGTAACCATAAGTGTTCTTCTTAACCCGAGAACAGGAGTACGTACGAGGTTTACGTAGGTTTTACGTAAGCATCCTTCTTCACCCGAGGATAATTGTACGCGGGGGTTTACGTAGGTTTTACGTAAGTGCCCTTCACAACCCGAGGCAGTAGTGAGTATAAGTTTACGTAGGTTTTACGTAAGTGTCCTTCGCATCCTGAGGACAGTGATAAGTACAAGTATACGTAGGTTTTACGTATGGATCCTTCGCATCCGAGGACGATGGTAGTTAGTCTAGTAACAGTATAAGTACGAGTAACTATTCAATTCCATTCCATTCAATCCCATTCCCTACCCACCGGGTATCCCATGCCTTGGTAAGGGTGTGAACTCACCTTGGTTTGCTCGGCAGATACACAGAAAAGTCAATCAAGCTATTTGGTGGTCAACCACGTCCTACCATGGTTACCATACAAGTCAGGTTCATATTCAAGTAGTGCACGTATATTCTACACGTATTCTAACAAGTCGTATACAAGTATTGATCATGGCATGCACGTATAATCATGGCAGTTCAACCACAGTACGAGTTCAACAGTACAATCACGTAAATAAACGAAGTCCAAGTATGCGGCCCAAATGGTTGGGCTCGTAACAGTGTGCAAGTCCAAAACAGTGTGCCCGCGTATATGGTCTCGAGTCGAGACTAGAAATTCCGAGTCGAGACTGTGCAGTCTCGAGTTGTAGCCTTGGTGTTCTCGAGTCGCAACTGAGGAGGTCTCGAGTCATGCACGTACTAGTCGAGACTAGACGGTCTCGAGTCGCAACAGGACCCGCAACCATGGTCTCGAGTTATGCTGTTTGTGCTGATGATGTGTGGTCTCGAGTCGAGACTATGAGTTCTCGACTCGCAACCCGTGTCGAGACTATGCATGTGTAACAAATTTCCTTAATTGCTGACCATTAATTCCGTAATGTTTGCTAACAGTTTTTGGCAGTTTCAAATCAGATCAATTAACAGTTTCTATCATGTTTTCAAACGAATCAAAACAGCAAATCATGAATATTCAGCAACCCTAATCATGATCTAAGCAAGAACAATCAATCAAGTCATCATACGAAACATAAAATCGGATCATTAAGCTAGGAGATTCTGGACTAACATGCATCCTAAATCATGTGCATAGCAATTCACTTATCCGAAACATCATCATTGATCCGTTAATAGGTCTTCAATTCATTCGATTTATACGAACACCATCCAATATATATATGAGCCAATTTCAACATCAACATTAACAGTTTATACATCATTAATCATATTTACCATGTAGAGCATACATATCACAACATCATTAAACATGAAACGGTTAGGGAAAGGAATGATCCGAATCAAAGCTTCAAGAGGGGTGGGGTGTTCGCCGTCGCACAAGGGAAAGAAGAGGAGAGCTTTAGGGTTGATGTGTGTGTTGGTGTTTTTGTAAAATATGAGGAATTAACCTCATCACTAACTAAGTGTAGGTGAACAAGGGAAAATGGGCCGAATGGGCTTGTGTAATCGGATTAAGGTTCGGTTTGTTTATATTCGATACACATTGTCACTAAATCATAACCATATAGCATTCAAGTAACCGTTTAAGTTCACACAATCATATAAGGTTCAAACAATCACATAAGGTTCAAACGATCACATAAGGTTCAAACGAGTTATACTAAGTACCAAGAGAAGTTTGAAATATGAGTTGTCACATTATCCCCAACTTAAAAGAAATTTCGTCCCGAAATTTGGTACGTACTCATTGAGGAAGCTAGTTAAGTTGCATGGTTTTCCTGGGGTGTCACATCCTCCCCCCGTTGATCTGGCCGAAATTTTGTGGTAGCTTCAGCCTCAGTAGTGGTTGTACTGTTTTCGAATAACTGGGGATACTTGAGTTTCATTTGGTCTTCTCGTTCCCAGGTGAACTCTGGGCCACGACGGGAGTTCCAACGAACTCGAACAAAAGGTATTCTGGTGTGCTTGAGGACCTTAACATCCCGGTCCGTGATTTCTACTGGTTCCTCGACGAATCGCAACTGCTCGTCGATAGTGAGCTCCTTCAAAGGAACTATAAGGGTCTCATCTAACAGACACCTCTTCAGATTCGACACGTGGAAAATGTTGTGAACTACACCGAGTTCAGCTGGTAGGTTCAGTTTGTAGGCCACTTTGCCTGTTCTTTTTATGATTTCGAATGGTCCGACATACCGTGGATTGAGCTTGCCTCGTTTACCAAAACGAACCACACCCTTCCAGGGTGAGACTTTGAGTAGCACTCGATCCCCAACTTGAAATTCGAGTGGTTTCCTGCGCTTATCAGCGTAGCTTTTCTGACGGTCGCGAGTTGCCGCCATGCGTTGTCGTATCTGTGCAATTCGTTCAGTAGCATCAACTACAAGTTCTGGACCTGTGATTTGACTATCCCCCACCTCTGCCCAACAGAGAGGTGACCGGCATTTACGTCCGTACAATGCCTCGAATGGAGCGGCTTGGATGCTGGTGTGGTAACTGTTATTGTATGAAAACTCCACTAAAAGGAGATGCTTTTCCCAGCTGTTGCCGAAATCAATAACACATGCCCGAAGCATGTCTTCTAGGGTTTGAATCGTGCGCTCAGACTGCCCACCCGTCTAAGGGTGATATGCTGTGCTCATGTCTAGCCGTGAGCCAAAAGCCTTGTGCATTGCTTGCCATAGTTCTGAAGTAAATCGTGCATCACGATCAGAGATAATAGAAGTTGGCACTCCGTGCCTTGAAACAACTTCCTTAAGATATATGTCTGCAAGAGTGGAGAACTTATTCGTTTCCTTAATAGCCAGGAAGTGTGCAGACTTTGTGAGTCGATCCACGATCACCCAAATGGTATCATTCCTACGTTGAGATCTAGGTAGGCCAGTAACAAAATCCATGGAAATTTCCTCCCATTTCCACTGCGGTATCTTGGGTTGCTGAAGTAGGCCTGATGGTTTCTGATATTCGACTTTGACTCTCGCACGAGTCAAACACTTGCCGACGTAAGTCGCGATAAGGGCTTTCATGCTTGGCCACCAATACATAGTTTTAAGATCGTGGTACATTTTATCCGAACCTGGATGTACCGAGTAGCGAGATTTTTGTGCTTCATCCATCACAAGTACTCGTAAACCGCCATATAGTGGGACCCAAATATGCCCCGTTACATAGTAGGCGCCGTCTTCCTTTTGTTCTAATCGCTGCCTTGAACCGCGAAAGGCTTCAGCCTTGACATTTTCTGGTTTCAATGCTTCTACCTGAGCATCTCGTATCTGAGCAAGAAGACTGGATTGGATAGTGAGCTGCAAGGCTCGTGCACGCCTAGGTGTAGTATCTTTTCGACTGAGGGCGTCAGCCACAACATTGGCTTTGCCTGGATGGTACTTGATGGCACATTCGTAATCGTTCAGTAGTTCAACCCATCCACGTTGACGCATGTTCAATTCCTTCTGCTTAAAGATATGCTCGAGACTCCTGTGATCGGTGTAGATAATGCACTTGGTACCGTACAAGTAGTGTCGCCATATCTTAAGCGCGAATACAACAACACCCAGCTCTAAATCGTGCGTCGTGTAGTTCCGTTCATGAACCTTGAGTTGACGTGACGCATAAGCAATGACCTTGTCACGTTGCATTAACACACATCCAAGACCCTGAATGGATGCGTCGCAATAAACCACGAAAAGCAGTTTCCTGTGTACTACCCCAACGGTAGGTGACACCCTTCTGTGGCAGTAGTGTAAGCGGCTGTGCAATCTTGGAGAAGTCTTTAATGAATCGCCTGTAATAACCCGCCAAACCCAAGAATTGGCGTATTTCCGTTGGTGTTCGTGGTGCAGGCCAGTTCCAGATCGAGTCTACCTTGGATGGATCAACATGAATCCCATCCTTGTTTACCACATGGCCTAGAAAGTGGACTTCACGAAGCCAGAAGTCACATTTCGAAAACTTGGCGTACAACTGCTCCGATCGAAGAAGTTTCAAAATAAGTCGTAAATGCTGCTCGTGTTCCTCCTGACTCTTGGAATAGATCAGGATGTCGTTGATGAAGACAATGACAAATTTGTCTAGGTATGGCTTGCACACTCTGTTCATTAGATCCATGAACACTGCAGGTGCATTCGTTAATCCGAATGGCATGACTAGAAATTCGTAGTGGCTGTAACGAGTTCTGAATGCTGTTATGGAGACGTCCTCATCCCGGACTCTCAGCTGATGGTAACCTGACCTCAGGTCTATCTTGGAGTAGTAGCTCGACCCTTGCAGCTAATCGAACAAGTCATCAATACGTGGAAGAGGATAGCGGTTCTTCACTGTCACCTTGTTGAGCTCGCGATAATCAATGCACATCCTGAAGGTACCGTCCTTCTTTTTCACAAATAATACTGGAGCTCCCCAGGGCGAAGAGCTAGGTCGGATAAATCCCTTATCCAAGAGTTCTTGTAGTTGTGTCGATAGTTCTTCCAACTCTGATGGAGCTAAGCGATACGGTGCACGTGCTATCGGTGCTGCTCCTGGTGCTAGCTCGATTTGAAACTCGACCTGGCGATGAGGCGGTAGACCAGGTAAATCTTCAGGAAACACTTGAGGAAAATCGCGTACTACTGGAATATCCTCCAATTTCTTTTCTTTTGATGATGCATCAGTAACAAGTGCCAAAATGGCAGTGTGGCCCTTACGCAAACACTTCTGAGCCTTCAGAAAGGAGATGATGCCAACCACGGCACCACTCTTGTCGCCTTGAACTTCGAGAGGTTCCCGACCGGAACGAGGGATACGAACAATCTTCTCTTTGCACAAGATCTCAGCGTGATGTTGGGATAACCAGTCCATACCAATGACGATGTCGAAACTACCCAGAACTATAGGGATCAGATCGATAGAGAAAGTTTGATCAGCGAGGATAAGAATACAACCCTGAACTATGTATGTGGCCTCTAGACTTTTACCGTTAGCTAACTCTACGACATGCTTGGTGTTTAAGGGAGTTGGTGCACGTTTTAACATTTGACTAACTTTCAAAGACATATAACTGGTATCCGCACCCGAATCAAACAATACAGTAACATAAAAGTCGTCGAGAAGAAACTTACCCATAACTACGTTGGGATCATTCCTGGCATCACCCTGCCCCAGCACAAATGCACGACCCCTAGCGCCGTTGTTTCCATCGTTGTTATTTCCCCCATTGTTGTTTCCATTGCCTTGATTATTGTTGTTGTTGTTGTTCTGGTTTCGGTTTAACTGAGGGCAGTGTCTTTTGAAGTGACCTTTAGCGCCACAATGAAAACATCCCTTGTTGCCCTGCTGCTGATTCTGCGGTGTCTGCTACTGCTGGTTCTGAGTTACAGGCCGTGGGCTCCTACAATCCTTGGCCACATGACCCATCTTGAGGCACCTTTGACAGCAACCCTTGTTGCACTGGCCACTGTGGTGTCTGTTGCAATTGTTGCACCTTGGGTGATTTCCTCGATACGCACCCCTTCCCTGACTGCCCGAAGATTGCTGACCATGACTCTGATTGTCACACCCCAACCGATGGCGGAATCATCGGGGCGCGGCACTGAGCGAAACAGATTGTCCAGAAGTTTCCACAACAACTATTATTACAAATTCAATTTAAATGATACGTCCCATACCGTATCCCAAATAAATAAACAAGTTATCATAGATAACAACCAGGCAAGTATTTCTGTTTCGACAACTCAGATTTAATTATTACAAACCAAATAGAGAAAATATTGTTCAAATGTCACTAAGACCCATCTGGACGAGATCTATAGACAGCTAAGTCCTAGACTCCTGCTCAGACAACTATTTGTTGGGGGCCTCTAGAGACTTATTATAGCCTCGCTTTCCTAGCAAGCATACACCTTAAACACCTGTCACATACGTTAAAATAAAGTCAATACATAATGTAAAGGTGAGTACACAAGTTTGATAATAGCATATAGAGTTCGAATAGTTTACGCATAACCAGGCACGTACATAGAGGAAAACGAAGCATGTTAATTATCGACATGGGACCATAGGTACCAACGACTGCGGGTTGACTGTCCGAGACAGTTCGCAATACATGAATACCACCGTAATCCATGCAAGTAATTGTCCTTAACAACCCCCGTGTGAACGGGTGCTGAGTCTAAACTATAGTACTATGTTGCTAAGGCAGGTAGATAGCACTCCACGTGTAAACATAATAAACAAGCATTCATTTAGTCAAGTCATACATGCGATCGGTTAGCGTTCAAATAGTTTGATAGTGTAACTGATTGTGATTTTGATAGGTAACGTATGTAACACCCAAAAGTGCTAAAAGCAAAAAGGGATCGAGTATACTCACAGTGATTGATTGTGGATTGAAGGGAGCGCTGAGAGTAGGTTAGCCTGAATAGTTCGATGGTATAACGATGAGTAACGCGGAAATGCAAACAAGTGAAATTGGGTCGAACAATCTGGTCGATCGAACAGCAGGTTCGATCGAACAGCCCAACCGTTCGGTTGGTCTAACCGTTCGGGTGGCCGGCTCGATCGGCCGGGAGGCTCGATCGGCTTGGACAGTTCAAGTGGATTGTTTCTTCCTTTGAGAAGGATATGTTTGTGTATGATGGTTTGAACTTTTGAAGTTTTAGTTGCAGTATTTAAAAACATTGAAGTATCCTTACTTTTCAGGTCGGTCGATCGAACAGACCGTTCGATCGGTTAGCCTAGCCGATCGGTTAGGTACTCCATGATGTGGTCTGTTGGGATTGAACCCTACCAAAGGAACAGATAATAAAAGCCAAAACTGGATCACAGCAGTAGATTCAGAATAAGCAGATGTTTGGTTGCAAGTCTCTCCCCTTGAAAGTGGTTTCAACATCTGCTGACCTCCTATCTGCTGATCATGCAATCTGCTGACCTACAACTGCTTACCAAGACAAAGTCTGATAAAAGAACTAAAGCTCTGCTGCTCAATCTACTGCCATGCTTCAAGCACTGCTGATCATGACAAGTACTGCTGGGTTCACAGCAGTGGAAGGATGCAGTAGCAGTTTATATTTGGTTTATGCATTGAAATGTAATATCAGTAGTTAGCTTAGCAGTGTTTGTATAGATCAGAGGTTAGAGTTTGTTAGGAGGTTAGATGTCACTTTCATGGTGACGTCAGCTTTGATGCTCAGTGGTTTGCAAGTGCCTATAAATAGAACAGTACTCTGTACTGTTCTGTTTAGCTCATTCACCATCTTCTTTCTGCACGAACAAACACTGAGCTCAGGCTGAGGGGGAGTTTACATATCATACACACATTGTAATCAGAGTTTAAAAATAAATTTAATCATTTGATTCAGTGTTTGAAAATGTATGATTGATAGCATTTCTTCTGTTTGATTGTGAAAAGTTTGCTTCCATTAAATTCCGCTGCACTACTCTTCCATTTGTTCATTAAAATTCAAACACAAATCACAATCAATCCAAACTCAGATCCTAACAATTGGTATCAGAGCTAGGACAGTCAAACTTGATCTAACAATCATTTTGACGTAAATAGTTCAACTCGAAATTGTTGATACTGATCGTTTGTTCGTTGTGTTGAAAAACAGAGTAAGGATTAATCACCGATAAAGTTGATTAATCAGTGCCTGTAAAACAACCGGAAAGATGTCGCAATCACAAGATGATAAAAATAACATTGGCTCTTTGTTTAAACCACCTATGCTAAAAAGAAATGAGTACAACATCTGGGAGCAAAGGATGAGTCACATCCTCGCTCAACAAAACACTGGATGTTGGAGGTCTGTCGTTTTCGGTCCTCATGTTCCTATGGTGCCAAGCGCAGAGGATGCCAAAAAATCCGTTCCAAAACCAACTGAAAATTACACTGAATTGGATTTTCAGAAGTTTGAACTGGATGCCAAAGCGTTTAGCATCATAGCCTCTGCACTCCCCAACGAAATCTATGCTGGACTGTTACATTGTAATAGTGCAAAAGAATTATGGGATGCATTGAAGGAACAGTTCGGGGGAACGGAGGAGGTTATCGAAAACAATAGGGAAATTCTGAATCAGCAGTATGAAACGTTTTGTCACATCAAAGGGGAATCACTAACCCAACAATTTGAACGTTTCAGTTGTCTCATCAGTGAACTAAGGCTTGTTAAGGTTACATTTCCAAATGCAACCCAAAATAGAAGGTTCCTTAGATCATTGCCCAAAAAATGGGACACAATTGCTTTTGTCACCAGGAATTCAGCAGAATTCAAAGATCTGACTCTGACCCAACTCCATGGTAGACTCCTGACCTATGAAAGGGAATTGAACCAAAAAAGGAGGTTGCAAGAGTCTGGTAAAGTTGCTGATGACTATTCATTCGGCAGCACAGCTCTGTTTGGTCAGGAAGAATCTGGAAGTAGCAGTAAGGATCAGAGTTATGATCACTTTATTAACATAACATCTGGGGGCAACTTTGCCAACTCTGATTCTCACTCTTCAAATTATGCTTTCACAGCAAATTCTGAAAACCAGATGTCAGATAATTTGTGTTTTGAGCTAAATGATCTGCAACATTTTGATCCCACTGACATAGAGGAGATGGACATCTTGCATCAGTTGTCCTTGCTTAGTGTAAGAACAAGCAAGTTCTACAAAAGAACAGGGAGAAAATTTCCAGGACTTCATGGAAATTTGAGGGTGGGGTTGGATAAATCGAAAATCAAGTGTTACAAGTGTAGTAGGCTAGGCCACTTCGCTAGAGAATGTAGGAGTCAAACTACTGGTCCCATAATAACTCACCCTAGCACAAACCCTAGACCACAACAACAAAACACTGTGCTCTATGCCCAATATACCCCTGCAGCACATGTTAACACTGCTCATTATGCTGCAACCCCTGTGCCAGTGCATTATGTTCAAACCACTGTTCCACAAATTCAGTATGTTCAAGCCCCTATCCCTCAGGCACAAGTGCAACCTGCTGCACCTCAAACAGCTGCTCCAACTGTGACACAACCAGATCAGCAAAGCCTTTTCACACAAGGCTTTGTTAATTGGAGCAGCATGCCTGAAGAGCTTGGTGATGAAAATTTTGCTCTATATGCTTCTAATGATGCTTTTAATGATGAATTCTGTTTGATGGCATTAGAGTCAATACCAGAAGGGGATGAAGCTGAAGGTGAACAGCTAAGTGCTGAAACAGTGGATGAAGTTGCTGAAGCAGTGGTTACTGCAGTTGCTGGTGAACTACTGCTAGAAGAAAATTCAGAAACCCTGATTGAACCATTGACCAACCCTTTGTCCAAAGAAGACAAAGAGGAAGAAGAGCCGAAGAAAGCTGGTGATGAAGAAGAGAGAGCTGATTAAGAAGATCTTGACCCATCATCAATGTGATTGTGCCATGATGGCTGCTGCTAAGGTATCACCTCAAGTTCTTGAAAAACTGTGTTCAGACAACTGTGTTATTGCATTTGCTAACATTAAAGAGGTGAATGAAAATCTTAGAGATAAAATCTTGTCTGATGAGGTCAAATTTGAAAAGTCATTGAAAGAACTTAGAAACAAATTGGCTGAAAAAGATAAAGAGATCAGCAGCTTGAAAGAAGAACAAAGCATAATACAAACTCAACTCCAAACTATGGTAGAAAAATACCAACTTTGCAAAAAGGAGTTAGAGTCTACCCAGATCACCTGTGAAAGATGGGTGGAGTCTTGCAAAGGGTAAGAGGTTATGCTTGAGAAACAGCTTAAAAGCAATGTCAAATTTGGTATAGGTCATAGAAAATATGATGATATTGCAAACACTGCTGCAATGCAAGCTGTTTCTTCTGAAATCATACCAACCAACAAAAATGGCCAAGAGGTTAAAATAACCGACAAACTTGGTAACAAAATTACTCTGGAAAGATCTGTGGGATCCTCAACGTTTGAGGAAGTTGAGAAATATCAATTTAAACCCACATGTTCTGATGAGTGTGATATCCTTGAGAATTTCAAACCAATGGATTTCACAACCACTGATGGTGTAAAAGCTCCAAAAGCAAGAGTCATTCCTATCAAAGATATCCCAACAGAGGTTCAAAACTCTGTTGCAAAGGAATCTGAGAAAAGGAAGAAAAAAGAAAAGATCAAAAACTTGTTTTGTGAATTCTGTGAAAAGAAAAATCATCTAACAAAAGATTATTTTCATCTAAAAGCATATGATATAAACAAAACAAGCATCATTTTACCTACTGCAAGCTGCACCATCTGTGGTAAAGATAACCACAAAACTAAGGAATGTGTGTATCTCAAAAACTTTGATGAAAAGAAGAAAGAGTACACTGCAAAAACATCCTTAAGTTCATCAGCATCATCTGTTAAGTTCACCAAGAAACAACCACTGTTCGTCCCTGTCCAAACTGCTGTCACAAAACAGTTGAACCAAACATCTGTTCAAAGGGATGTACAGGTGACAGATGCACCCCCTGCCAATGAATTCAGAAAAGGCAAAGAAAAAGCATATTATCAAAGGATTCCACATGTTTATGAGGCTTACAAAAAGCCCTCTAAACCAAAAGTGAACAAACATCCTTTTGGGTACCAACAGATGATGGGTCAAGATCTCCAATAGTGGTTAGAGAAAAACATTCCCAAAAATGTTCAAACCCATGTGCTAACCACTGTCCATACACCTGCCTCCATCCCAGACACTGTTGAGACCACATCCAAAGCCCTGTTGGCTTTGGAAATCTTTTTGAACTAATCCATTTACTTCATGTGCAGGGAGCTTCTGCATGCTTAGATAGTCTTTGGTATGTAGATAGTGGAGGCTCCAGGCACATGACAGGATGTAAAGCCCTTCTTCAAGATTTCAAAATTCATGGAGGGGGTGATATATCCTTTGGTAATAATAGTAAGGGAAAAGTTCTGGGGTCTGGTACTGTAAAGTCTGGAAATGTAAAATTTGAAAATGTCAATCTTATTGATAATCTGAAATTCAACCTCCTGAGTGTATCTCAAATGAGTGATAAAGGGTTTGGATCATTCTTCATAAAGGATTGTTGTAGGATTGTCGGACCAGAAATGGTTAGTAAGATTGAAGCAATAATCAAGAAAGGTTCAACAAAACTTGTTGCTCAAAGAAGTGGCAATGTTTATGTTGTTGACATGTCAAGAGAGTGTCCCAAAGCTGATGCCTGTCTGTTCTCAGCTGCCTCTAACAAAGAGACGAGCTATGGCACAAAAGACTGGGACACACAAATCTCAAAACAATCAATGAAATTTCAAAAAATGGCGTAGTAAGAGGCTTACCACAAAAAATGTTTTCATGTCCTGAACACTGTGTTTCCTGTTTAAAAGGAAAACAGCACAAGAGCTCTTTTAAGTCCATTGAAGAGTCCAAAACAACCCAGTGTTTGCAAATGCTGCACGTGGATTTGTTTTGCCCAGTGCAAGTCATGAGTCTCAAAAAGAAAAGATACTGTTTGGTTATTGTTGATAACTTCTCTAGGTTTTGCATGGACCTTCTTTTTACACTCCAAAGATGAGACTGCGGGTATTTTGCAAGACTTTGTGATACAGGTTGAAAAGCAATTTGACTTTCCAGTAAAAAAGTCTTCAGGAGTGACAATGGCACAGAATTCAAAAATAAGGAGTTGGATGCCTTCTGTGTGAAGAAAGGGATTGTAAGGCAGTACAGCATTCCTAGAACACCAGAGCAAAATGAGGTTGTTGAAAGAAAGAACAGAACATTGATTGAGGCTGCCAGAACCATGCTTGCAGATTCAGGTTTGCCATTAACTTTTTGGGCAGAGGCAGTAAACACTGCTTGCTATCTCCAAAACAGAGTTTTAATCAACTCCAGGCACAAAAAGACTGCTTATGAAATTCTGTATAAAATAAAGCCATTAATCTCATATTTCAAAGTTTTTGGTTGCCCATGCTTTATTTTGAACTTAAAAGATTCTATCTCAAAGATTGCAGCTAAAATCGATATGGGATATCACTTGGGATACTCATCCACTGCTAAGGCCTACAAAGTGTTTAATACACAGACCAAAGCAGTGGAAGAGACCTTGAATGTAAAGTTCAATGAACTTTCATCACTGAAAATCCCTGCAAATCCTGCAGAATTGTTTGATCTTAAAAAAATCACTTTTGAAAATACGGCTGTCAAGACTAACACTGCAGGTCCATCAGAGGATTCATCACCAGACTATGGATATGAAATCATCATTCCTCAAAAGTCTGCTTCAAAAGGGGGAGCATCAGTTGTTTAAAACAGTTGTCAAAGCTCAACCACTGCTACCTCAACAGTTGTTGACCAAAGTAGCCCCTTAACCACTGCTTCCACCTCATTAAACACTGCTGACAAAAGTCCTCAAACAGTGGATCAAAGTCAGCAGGTGTTCACACCTTTACCTCCAATGCCTCCACCTTTTGAAGCCACTGCTGGGCATCAAAGTCACCAGCAGTGGTTAGCTCAGATGATACACATCTACAGCCTTCACCACAAAATGCCATCATTCCCTACCAAGGAGAGCTAATCTTCTTGAAATCTCATCCACCAGATCAAATCATTGGCAACATCAATGAAGGGGGGCTCACAAGAAAGCAGTCCCAAAACATTTGTCTTTTTGCTGGCTTCCTATCACTCCATCAGCCAGTCAAGTACCAAGAGGCACTGAAAGACAACAACTGGGTAGAAGCCATGCAAGAGGAGCTCCAACAGTTCAAAAGACAACAAGTATGGGAGCTTGTACCACTGCCAGAGGAAGTTAGTCCTATTGGTACAAAGTGGTTCTTCAAAAACAAAACTGATGAAAGGGGTATTGTTGTCAAGAATAAAGCCAGGCTTGTGGTTCAAGGCTACAGACAAGAAGAGGGAATTGACTATGATGAAACCTTTGCTCCTGTTGCAAGACTTGAAGCAATCAGACTCTTCCTAGCCTTTGCTGTCAACCACAATATCAAGGTGTACCAAATGGATATAAAATGTGCATTCCTCTATGGTAAGATTCAAGAAGAGGTATATGTTTGTCAACCTCCAGGTTTTGAGGATCCATTTTATCCAGATCATGTCTACAAGCTAAACAAAGCTTTGTATGGCTTGAAACAAGCACCCAAAGCCTGGTATGAAACTCTTTCCACCTTTTTACTTTCCATTGGTTTCACCAGAGGCAGGATTGGTAAAACACTGTTTTTAAAATGGAGAGGAAAGGATTTGATGATTGTCCAGATTTATGTGGATGACATCATTTTTGGAAGCACATGTAATAAAATGTGTGAAGAGTTCAGGCAACTCATGACAGCTGAGTTTGAAATGAGTGCAATGGGTGAACTTCAATGCTTTCTTGGTCTCCAAGTAAGGCAGCTGCAAAATGGCACTTTCATCCATCAAGGCAAATATGCCAAAGAGCTTTTAAAGAAATCTGATATGGATGATTGTAAACCATGTAGTACACCCATTGCAACCAATAAATTGGTCATGTCTAAAGAAAAGGATGATTTGGTTGATCAGACCTTATATAGATGCATGATTGGGTCTTTATTGTACCTAACTGCATCTAGACCAGATATCATGTTTGCAACATGTGTCTGTGCAAGATCCCAATCATCCCTTAGAAAGTCAAACCTTATTGCTGTAAAAAGGATATTCAGATACCTCAAAGGTGCTCCCACACTTGGTATCTGGTATCCAGCTGATGGTAAAATTGAGCTTTCAGGTTTCTCAGATAGTGACTTTGCTGGATGTGATAAAACAAGGAAGTCCACTTCAGGAGGGTGCCAATTCCTAGGCAACTGCTTAGTATCTTGGCAAAGCAAAAAGCAAGCAGTTGTTTCCACATCCACTGCTGGGGCAGAATATATAGCTGCTGCAAGCTGTACAGCCCAACTGCTCTGGCTTCAAAATCAGTTACTGGATTTTGGTATCACTGCCTTAAAGACACCACTCATGTTGGACAGCCAGGCAGCAGAAAATATCATCAAAAATCCAGTTTCCCATTCAACCACAAAACATATCGACATCAGACATCACTTCGTGAGGGATTGCTATGAAAAAGGTTTGATTTCTCTGCATCATGTTCCAACTAAGGATCAGCTGGCAGATGTGCTAACCAAAGCATTAGACACATCTACCTTTGAAAGCTTGATCTCTAGGATTGGTATGCTCAACATGGAATAACAGGCAAAATCCTGTTTTTCTATGAATAAAATGTAGGTCCGGGTTTCGGGACCGAAACCGTGATTTTCATGATTATGTTCATAGATGGAAGAAGATAGAGATGATAAACAAACAAACTTTGTATTAATCCGGTAGTAAACATTACAAGTCGGCCCGATTACATGATAATCGAACTAATACCAAAGAAGTATACATCCGGGGAGAAACCAAGTGGTGATTTCTCCCGGTGAGGTCTCAAACCTCCTCTAACTCTCTTGTGTTGCAAATGACAAGGTGTTGGTATTTATACCCAACACAGGTTGTATGGTCGAAGGATCTAACTGACTGATCGATAGATCATCTGTCGATCATTCAGCTTTCGAAAGATACACACATACCTCGAAGGATCACATATCCTTCGAGGTCCATCTTCATCCTTCGATGGATATCTTTCGAGCTCATCGAAGGATACACAATCCTTCGATGCCCTATCCTTCGACACCAAACATTATACAACCATAATTTGTCTAGCAAACACACACGGTCAAACGAATAACCCTCTCGTTTGACCACTTCAAACGAGCGGGTCTATACACGTTCGGAAGACCGTGTCACTAACTATTACAAATTCAGCGTAAAGTAAAACTAATCTATTCGACAAGCATCGGACACAAAATCTGCATCAACAAATTCCCCCTTGTCCGTTGTTGTCGAATGCTGAAAATGCAACTGCAATCGATCTTCAGTCAAGTATTCAGCTTCTCTGTGTTAACAAATTCCCCCTTGACCGATGATCCAGGTAAGTAGTATCTTGATGCTCCTTGTATAATATTTCCCCCTCAAAGTACGCGTATCCGTGTTGAGTGTTGTGCAATTTCCTCAAAAGGCTCAATTGACCGATCTTCCGCTGATCTTCCAATACTCCAACCGGCATTTGATAAGGGTTCCATTCTTAAAAAAAAAAAAAAAAAACTGCATCAAGTCTTGATCTTCAAGCATACTACATTGATAGAGATTTCTGGTGAACTGTCTTCTGTAAACCGTCTTTGTGGAATCGACCAGAACATTCCACGCAGAACCGATTGTACCACCAGAAAATCACAAACTCTACCACCTGAGATTGCGTTTAGAAATTTATCGAAGAAATTCAACATTTGAAAATTTTTATCCCCCCATTTCTTTGGTAAATGTCTAAACCTTAACAGATTCTTTCCACTTCAAAGAAACTGTCGTCAAATGTTCACCAATTCCCTCCACTGAGCGGAACTGTCATCAATCTTCATTGAATGTTCTCGGTTCCGAAAATTCACGAAAACGACTTTCTTCTTTGCATATTCTAGTTGAATAAGAGCGTCCCCTAGTACCCCGTAGGATCTGACTTGTATCCCCCCAAAGAATTTGTGGACTCGTTAGGACCGGTATTGACGTTCTAGGTTCATACGTTCGTCTTCAAATGCGAGAATATGACAATAAACAAAATGCTTTCGAACATTTCCGAATAACCGGTAACAATCATAAATTTTGACGTGCGGAAGTGAACATACCGTGTTGTTTTTGGCCCATAATAGTCGCGTCACCATTTTTGCCATTTGCATCGGTAACCGTGACTACCCCACATTTTTCAAAAATCAAGTTTTCATCATCTCTTGTTTTCATCATTCCGAATCATCCCGCGTGCTCCCAAAACCCATACGAATTTTGACCTTGATATTAGGAGCGCGATTCAGATCAACTCCGCAAATACACGACCCCATTCCAAGTGAATTAAATGAGCAATCAGTAACAATCTAACTGATCTCATAATAAAAATTCAATCCAATGGGGCCCAACTTGTTACTCTTTTAATTCATGTAGGCCCAATCAATGAGCAGTTAGCCTAAAACCATTAAAAATTGAAAAGCAAATCAATTTTATAAACAAGCTATCCACTACCCAAATTCCATTCGGCCCAAATGAATTCTTTATACAAAAAGGCCCAATAGTCAACAACCCTAACTTCAAGATTCAGCCGACAATTTCACTTTGTCTCATCCATTCTTCACTTTCCTCGATACACAACAAGCATCCAACATTCCCTTTCACAATCTCTCTCCTCAAAAGTCAACAACCCTAAATTTCAAACATCACCAGCCGACATCTTCTATTCTATCTCTTATCCTCTGTGATGACGACAAACAGCCGACAACAACATCTATCAAGATCTGTTCAATCTTTCGAGCCCCAAACAGCATCCTTCGAGATCTGAGGAGGAACTTTCGACCAAAGATGACCTTTCAAAAAGCTGATGATCCTTCGAAACAGTTGGGATAACCTTCGAAAAAGAACTCTTCCCCTTCGATGACCCTTCGAGCAACTGCTTTGATCTTTCAAAGTTGTTTAGAGATAAGTGAGATCCTTCGAAATTGTTGTTGATCCTTCGAAGAAGACAAGAATGACCTTTCGAAAATGTTGACCCTTCGAAAATTTGAAAAGTGATCCTTCGGAATTTTCTGATCTTTCGAAGTGGTTAAGTTGACCCTTCGAATTCCTTTTGTTTGATCTTTCGATTCTGTTTGGTCTCTATGATCCTTCGAAGTTCTTCACATCTTTCAAATTATGAAGATGTGAAGAACATCAAGAACACAGAAACCTGGGTAAATCTGCAGATTCGATGAAGACACTTGTACACGATTTTTGATGAAGAAAAATTGAGTATTTTAGAGAAAAACATAAAACCCAACACTCGTTTTAGCACAGATCTGGATATTCGGGTCCAGATCTGAGTTTTTCTCATTTTCACCATTTTTACATCTTGAACAAAAACGCACAAAAATCATAGATCTAGAGCACATGTAACTTAGTAAACGGTTAGTTTTACTAAATCGGGCACCATGGCTCTGATACCAATTGTAGGTCCGGGTTTCGGGACCGAAACCGTGATTTTCATGATTATGTTCATAGATGGAAGAAGATAGAGATGATAAACAAACAAACTTTGTATTAATCCGGTAGTAAACATTACAAGTCGGCCCGATTACATGATAATCGAACTAATACCAAAGAAGTATACATCCGGGGAGAAACCAAGTGGTGATTTCTCCCGGTGAGGTCTCAAACCTCCTCTAACTCTCTTGTGTTGCAAATGACAAGGTGTTGGTATTTATACCCAACACAGGTTGTATGGTCGAAGGATCTAACTGACTGATCGATAGATCATCTGTCGATCATTCAGCTTTCGAAAGATACACACATACCTCGAAGGATCACATATCCTTCGAGGTCCATCTTCATCCTTCGATGGATATCTTTCGAGCTCATCGAAGGATACACAATCCTTCGATGCCCTATCCTTCGACACCAAACATTATACAACCATAATTTGTCTAGCAAACACACACGGTCAAACGAATAACCCTCTCGTTTGACCACTTCAAATGAGCGGGTCTATACACGTTCGGAAGACCGTGTCACTAACTATTACAAATTCAGCGTAAAGTAAAACTAATCTATTCGACAAGCATCGGACACAAAATCTGCATCAACATAAAAGCATTAAAATGTTTTCAGAAAATAAAAAATCCATCCTTAAAAATAGCTAAAAATGAATTTTTCATTAAAATCCTAAAAGTCCGCCATAACCACTGTTGGGTTCAAAAGTCTGTGCTGCTACAAAAGTCTGTCCACTGCTGAAAGTCATCCCCTGCTCTCATTTTCTTTGGTTAACCACTGATGGTCAAAATCAGTGGTGCATCCACTGCTGAGCCATCTACTGATGGTAAAAAGCATCCCCTGCCCTCCATTATCATTACAACTACTGCCTTCACCAGTTGTTTTCACAAAAGTACTATTCAAAATTACTGTCCTTCACTTCACCAGGGGATGGCATGCGGACAGTACTTAGTCGTCAGACCTTTTGTAACTGCTGCCACGTCAGCATTCACACTTCCTCTATAAAACCCCCTTTCAACACCCAAACAGGGTTTCACTGTCGAATTGAATTCTCAAAAATTCTCTTCTCAAAGCAGTTTCTGTAACAATTCTCATTAAAATTAATAATTAAAATGATAATTAGTCCATAAGGAAACCCTAATTGAGACACCCAAGTAATTCCGCGCTAACCCTAAAATTTCCGGAATAATCGGAATTAGGATCAGGGCCCCTAAAACTCAGGGGGGTTAAACCCTATTCTATAATTATCTTAAAATTATGCGTTGTATATACTGAATTTCGAATGTTGTTGATTCACCAAGCCTATGCCACTGAGTAGGCTAGTCTACAAACTAGACTGCACCCTTACGGACCGTAAGGGTTATGGCTTACGGACCGTAAGCCTGACCGCTCCCTTTACGGACCGTAAGGGATAACGTATACGGTCCGTAAGAGAGTCCAAAATTTCACTATAAATAGCCGACCTTGGCATTCGACTGTTGGTGTTAAAACGTCGATCAAATTCGTTCTGTACATCGATAGTAGGCTGTTATATCACAAATTAAACACACACTGTTCACGAAGTGCTGCCGCGGAACAGGGTAATTACTCGATCGCTATTACGATTCATTTTCCGAGATCAATATATCCAAAGAATGTTTAAGTGCTGCCCACATTAGGGTGATACTTTGTCGTTTGTCATTAATTCGATAAATGAGTTTAAGTATCGCACTTTGTCGTTCATTGTGAGAATTTGATCTCATGAGTTATCGTAACTGTTGTATTGATCACTAACCCTGTTTTGTGTGCATTATTGTTGAAATTAGGTTAACGAAGCTAAAATCCTATTCTGTCCGTATTAAATCTACAATGTGAGTTATTCTTCTTTTGTAAACTCTTTTCTCACAGTTTGTGAGTTGTTAACTGTTTTACAATACTCCAAATTATTTTCAGAATTATAACTTACAGTGATTAAGTTTATGTAATCACCAAATTACAGCCGGTATGTGGGGTATTGTGCACATTGCTTGATAATCTTCACCATTGGGGCAGCCATTGGGTGATATGACCATAATCACAGACACCATTGGACAGGTGGGCCAATGGGTCGAGTGGTAAAGTACTGTGGGTAGTTGGTTGATATCAGAAATATTGTAAAAGATCTTAACACTGTGAATTATAACAAATGTGTCATTTTCTAGCAACTAGAATAATTCACTCAGTATTTCCCTACTGACAAAATTTTTTTTAAACATGTTTCAGGTAATCTGCTGTAATTCAGGAAAAATGCAGGGGAAGCATTTCAAGCTTAAGATAGTGGCTCAATATAAAATAAAGAAATGTGTTTTATCAGTAAAATCTTGTTATTGTAAATTATCGGGGTTTCATCCCGAATTTATGAAATAAAATAATCGGGAAAAGTTTTTAGCTTAAACGATCCTGTAAAGAAAATCTCTGCTGCTAAACTCACAATAAACAAAGTACCGCAGGATTTCTGTCCCGCGGCTCCTGAAACGGGTCAAACCGGGCCGGGGGCCGTGACAGAAACAAGGTGGTATCAGAGCCACTAAGTTAAGCTAATTAAGTATTTAAAAGATACTTAATTTTTCCTGATTACTATTACGTGATTATGTGTTTATGTGCTTTTAAACTGATTATTTGTTAATTACAGTATGGGTAAGCAAAAGTTACAAGATATCTATCTTAAACTAGATAGGTCAGTCTACGAAGAAGTAAGTTCATCTAAAACTAAATTTTCAAAGCTCCCTACAATTCCTGAAGAAGGAATATTTGTGCAAAAAGTGAATTATGAATATCCGCTTTCTCCTAGAAAAAGGAATATCATTATTAAGAAAAGTAAGGAGCAAATTAGAGAAAAGAAGATTAAAAAGGAAAACCAGGAGTTAATTAATAAATCACCTTGGGAAGATAAACTTGATGAAAAATGGGCAAATTTGTATATGCTAGCCACTGTGGCAGAACATGCCAATCTCTAGATGCCCTAAATCTAGCAAACAACACTTCCCAATAAGTAAATAAATAAAACTGAGTGAAATAAATCTGAGTGTGTTTCCCTGTATTTTGTACAAATAGTGTGCAATAAAACTTCCATGTTTATTTGTTAAACTTTGTTCCAAAGTTTTAACTTAATATGTTTGTGCATTTTGCATATATGCTACACAGCATGAACGAGATATCTGAAGCTTTTCAGAACCTCAATCTTTACCCGGTGAATATAGAAGTTTCTCATGAATTTACTGGATATTTTGCTGATGTGGACCAACCTGTAAAATTTCCTACTCCACCATTGACCAAACCAAAAAGAAAGAAAAAGAAAAATTATGTGTGGGGAAGCCGTATACGTAGGAAAAAGCCAGTTACAAAACCTCCTAGAATTAATAACCCTTTAGGAAAAGGAAAGGCAATTGTAATCCAGGAAAACCCTAATCAGCAAGAAAGGGAAAATGAAGCCAAGAGAGATTCTAGGCAAATGGAGAAACAGTTTGAGGAATATTCTCAAGAGATAGAAACAGAAATAGGGCAAGGTTCTAGACCAACTCAGGTAGAAATTGGGGAGAGTTCCAACCAAAACCAAAGGTTAACTTTTCAGGAGCAGATAGATATTCTATTGGCAAACTGTGATACTATTCAGCCTGTCAATACGAATATTTTTACCTATCCTATTGAAAATCCACTTCCTATGAACTCTGGACCAGTAATCCCAGATCCAATAGTACACTTCCAACCTGTAGAAATGGAGGAATGGTGGACAAATGATTGGCAATTCCAAAATATTGTCAACGACCCTTATTCCTTTCTTCCACAATTCGATCCAGAACCCCTACCTAATCCACCAATGAGCAATGAGAATCTGGCTGAACTTCGCCATTTCGGTGAAGAATTGATGGATGCAGGGAATAGAATTAGGGAGATAGGGGGACAGATTTCCTGGAAGTATGACGAAAGGGAACTTCGTTTTTAAGATATCAAGTAACGAGAGATAAGAAGATGATAAAACTATCGTTGTGTAATAGTAAAAGAAAATAGTGAAACCACTTGTAACATAACGAATAAAACATTATAAAATATCGGTGTGTATTGATGCATACTATACTGATATAAAATAGAATCGAGAAATCGATAGTTTTGACTTTACGTGCATTATGAATTGTCTGATTATTTGTATAAATTGCTAATTGCTAATTACTAATAACAATCATTATCAGATGGCAAATAATGATAACGAACCAGTAAATGAAGTTAATCAGTCAGAGCAACACCCAGGAGATCAATATATGACCAAACAAGATATTGAAAATATTGTTGCTCAAGGGATAGCCAACGCAATTCCAATATTCGTTGCTGCTATAAAAAGTCCAAACGAGCCGCAACATATCATTCCTAGTAAACATACTATTGAGGATAATTTCAGTAATAGTATAAACGGAGGCAATGATCATATTAATCATGATAATGAATCTCAGCACACGCCGCGCCCTAAGAAGCGAAAAGCTGCAACACCTGGTTGCACTTTCAAAGAATTCCTTGCTTGTAAACCCGCTGAATTTGCAGGCAACGAAGGAGCAACTGCAACACTGCGATGGTTAGAGAAAACCGAAGCAGTGATTGCAATAAGCAAATGTGCTGAAGAAGATCAAGTCATGTATGCCTCAAATTTGTTTAAAGAAGGAGCACTAGAATGGTGGAACACAGTACTGCAAGCAAAAGGAAGACGGGTGGCTTATGCTATGACTTGGGAAGAATTTAAGAATCTTGTTGAAAGAAAATTCTGTCCTGAATATGAGAAGGAACAAATGGCAAATAAGTTCCTAAATCATCGAATGACAGGGGTAGATTGTCGTGGTTATACTTCGACATTCTTCGAATATGCGAGAGTGGTACCTAACCTGGCTTCGCCAGAACCAGTACTCATTTCCCGATATATTTGGGGATTAATTAGCGAAATTCGCAATATCGTTAAGGCTGCGAGACCTCGTACTATTGACGATGCAGTAGAATTAGCTAACACCCTAACCGACGAATTGATACGCACAAGAGATGAAGATATGAAGAAAGACTTGGCTCAAAAGATTACCCCAAGGATTTAGGGTGGGTAATAGTAGTAATTTCAAGAAAAGAGGAGCAAGACAATCTTCAATCCCGCCATTTTGTAGAAATTGCAAAAGAAAACATTTCGGAAAATGCAATGCAATTTGTAATTTCTGCAAATCTGTAGGCCATAGTGAAGAAAACTGTAAGAAGAAAACTGTAATCTGTTTTCACTGTGGGGAAACAGGACATTACAAAACCGAATGCCCCAAACTGAACAAAATCACCGATAACAAGGGCAAACCAGTTGAAGGAACTGTTAAGAAAAATGCCAGAGCTTTCCAACTAACTACTCAAGAAGCAGAGCTCATTCCGGATGTGATAGCCGGTACGTTTTTAGTTCACAACGTTTATGCAAAAGTATTATTTGACTCTGGTGCAAACCAAAGTTTTATAAATACTTTATTCTGTCAAGCTCTTAAGTTACCACTGACTACCGTTAGGCAAATTTTTACAGTCGAAACTGCAAATGGGAATTCAGTAGAAATTAATCAGGTTTTGCAAAAAGTAGAAATAGAACTCTCAGGTCATAAATTTGCTGCAAACCTATTGCCTATGAAATTAGCCGAGTTTGATGTTGTGTTAGGAATGGATTGGTTAATAGCCAACCATGCTCAAATTATTTGTGATAGAAACTCTATAGAAATCCAAACACCTACTGGAGAAGTCATCACAATTACAGGAGATAAACCTCGAAAACCGTTGAAGTTCATATCAGTAATGAAAGTTGCTAATTATGAACGAAAACAAGGAATAGTATATATGATTTCAGTAATCATTTGTACTAAAGGAAAAGAACTTAAGGAAATTCCTGTAGTCTCAGAATACCCAGATGTATTTCCAGAAGATTTACCTGGGTTACTACCAGATAGAGAGGTAGAATTTAGGATTCATCTAATTCCAGGAACTACACCGATAGCCAAGGCACCCTATCGGTTAGCTCCCACTGAAATGCTAGAATTGAAAAAGCAATTAGATGAATTACTAAGCAAAGGATTTATACAACCCAGTTCATCCCCTTGGGGTGCACCAGTGTTGTTTGTGAAAAAGAAAGATGGATCAATGAGAATGTGTATTGATTATAGAGAATTGAATAAGGTTACAATTAAGAATCGATACCCATTACCTAGGATTGATGATCTTTTCGATCAATTACAAGGAGCTAGGTATTTTTCTAAAATAGACTTGCGCTCCGGATATCATCAATTAAAGGTTCAAGAGGAAGACATACCTAAAACTGCATTTCGAACTAGGTATGGTCATTATGAGTTTACAGTCATGCCCTTTGGATTAACAAATGCCCCAGCTGCATTTATGGACATGATGAACAGAATCTGTAAACCATATTTGGATAAATTTGTAATTGTTTTCATAGACGATATACTTATTTATTCAAAAAGTCAGGTTGAACATTGTCAGCACTTGCATGCACTCTTAACTTTGTTAAGAAAAGAAAAGTTGTACGCTAAATTCTCGAAGTGTGAATTTTGGCTACAAGAAGTGCAATTCCTAGGTCACATAGTGAATCACGAAGGTATTCACGTAGATCCTGCTAAGATAGAAGCAATTACCAACTGGAAGGTTCCACAAACTGCAATGGAAATTAGAAGTTTTATAGGTTTAGCTGGTTATTATAGACGATTTATTAAGGATTTTTCCAAGATAGCGGTACCATTAACCAAGCTAACCTGTAAAGCCACTAAGTTTGAGTGGGGACCTAAGCAAGAAGAAGCCTTTAAAATTTTAAAACAGAAATTAACCAATGCACCAATCTTAGCTTTACCAGAAGGAAAAGAAGATTTTGGAGTATATTGCGATGCTTCAAAACTAGGATACGGATGTGTGTTAATGCAACGCAAGAAGGTAATTGCGTATGCCTCCAGACAATTGAAAAAGCATGAAGAAAACTATACGACTCATGATTTAGAATTAGGAGCTATAGTTTTTGCCCTTAAAATTTGGAGACATTATCTGTATGGAAGTAAGTTTAGTGTTTATACAGATCATAAGAGTTTAAGATACATATTTGGGCAAAAAGAGTTAAACATGAGGCAAAGAAGATGGATGGAGATTTTAAGTGATTACGACTGTGATATTCAATATCACGAGGGAAAGGCAAACGTAGTAGCAGATGCTTTAAGTCGTAAGTATCATGAAAAACAAAGGCGAGTCCGTGCTCTTAGAATAAATCTACAAATAGATTTAATGGAACAAGTGAAAGAAATCCAGAAAACGGCAATCAAGGACGATGCCTAAGGAATGAAAGGTTACCTAAAAGAACTAGAACAAGGAAATGATGGAATTTGGAAATTCCACAAAAGCAGAATTTGGGTACCTAAACAAGGAAATTTAAGATCAAAGATTTTAGAAGAAGCTCATAAATCTAGATATACAATACACCCAGGAAACAATAAGATGTATCAAGATTTAAGAAAGAATTTTTTGTGGATAGGAATGAAAAAGGATATAGCCGAATACGTGTCTAAGTGTTTAACCTGTTCACAAGTTAAAGCTGAACATCAGAAACCCTCAGCTCTACTACAACAGTTAGAAATGCCTGTATGGAAATGGGAACTCATAACAATGGACTTTTGTTACTAAGTTACCCAAGACCATGAAAGGTAATGATGCCATTTGGGTAATCGTGGATCGATTAACCAAATCAGCTCATTTCCTACCAATAAAGGAAACCTTTAGCATGGAAAGGTTAGCCAAGTTGTACGTAGATGAAATAGTATCCTTACATGGAGTCCCGCTCTCCATTGTGTCAGATAGAGATAGTCGTTTCACTTCCCGATTTTGGACAAGTTTCCAAGAATCCATGGGAACCCGACTTAATTTAAGTACTGCATATCATCCACAGACCGACGGACAAAGTGAAAGGACGATCCAAACTTTAGAAGACATGCTCCGAGCATGTGTAATTGACTTTGGAGGTAATTGGGATAACCATTTACCATTAATTGAATTCTCCTATAACAATAGTTATCATTCAAGTATTGAAGCCGCTCCATTCGAAGCACTGTATGGACGCAAGTGCAGAACACCTGTATGTTGGGCGGAAATAGGAGAAAGTCAATTATCAGGTCCAGAAATCGTGCAAGAAACCACAGATAAGATAACTCGAATCAAGGAACGATTGAAAACAGCCAGAGATCGCCAAAAGAGCTATGCAGACAATCGTCGCAAACCACTCGAATTCCAAATAGGAGACAAAGTACTTTTGAAAGTATCTCCTTGGAAAGGAGTAGTACGATTCGGTAAAAAAGGAAAACTGAGTCCAAGATATGTTGGACCATTCCCAGTGATTCAACAAATCGGACCAGTTGCTTATCGTTTACAGCTACCAGAAGAACTAGCTGGAGTACATGATGTATTTCATGTATCCAACCTCAAGAAATGTTTATCAGACGAATCCCTGATAGTACCTCTTCAAGACATAGAGGTAAATGAAAAGTTGAAATTCATAGAAAAACCTTTACAAATAGAAGACCGAAAAGTCAAGTTTCTCAAACACAAGCGACTTGTACTGGTGAAAGTCAGATGGAATTCAAATAGAGGACCGGAATACACTTGGGAACTAGAATCAGAAATGAAGCGCAAGTATCCTCATCTGTTTCAGTGAATCTCGAGGACGAGATTTTTCTAAGGTGGGGATGATGTAACAATTCTCATTAAAATTAATAATTAAAATGATAATTAGTCCATAAGGAAACCCTAATTGAGACACACAAGTAATTCCGCGCTAACCCTAAAATTTCCGGAATAATCGGAATCAGGATCAGGGCCCCTAAAACTCAGGGGGGTTAAACCCTATTCGATAATTATCTTAAAATTATGCGTTGTATATACTGAATTTCGAATGTTGTTGATTCACCAAGCCTATGCCACTGAGTAGGCTAGTCTACAAACTAGACTGCACCCTTACGGACCGTAAGGGTTATGGCTTACGGACCGTAAGCCTGACCGCTCCCTTTACGTACCGTAAGGGATAACGTATACGGTCCGTAAGAGAGTCCAAAATTTCACTATAAATAGCCGACCTTGGCATTCGACTGTTGGTGTTAAAACGTCGATCAAATTCGTTCTGTACATCGATAGTAGGCTGTTATATCACAAATTAAACACACACTGTTCACAAAGTGCTGCCGCGGAACAGGGTAATTACTCGATCGCTATTACGATTCATTTTCCGAGATTAATATATCCAAAGAATGTTTAAGTGCTGCCCACATTAGGGTGATACTTTGTCGTTTGTCATTAATTCGATAAATGAGTTTAAGTATCGCACTTTGTCGTTCATTGTGAGAATTTGATCTCATGGGTTATCGTAACTGCTGTATTGATCACTAACCCTGTTTTGTGTGCATTATTGTTGAAATTAGGTTAACGAAGCTAAAATCCTATTATGTCCGTATTAAATCTACAATGTGAGTTATTCTTCTTTTGTAAACTCTTTTCTCACAGTTTGTGAGTTGTTAACTGTTTTACAATACTCCAAATTATTTTCAGAATTATAACTTACAGTGATTAAGTTTATGTAATCACCAAATTACAGCCGGTATGTGGGGTATTGTGCACATTGCTTGATAATCTTCACCATTGGGGCAGCCATTGGGTGATATGACCATAATCACAGACACCATTGGACAGGTGGGCCAATGGGTCGAGTGGTAAAGTACTGTGGGTAGTTGGTTGATATCAGAAACATTGTAAAAGATCTTAACACTGTGAATTATAACAAATGTGTCATTTTCTAGCAACTAGAATAATTCACTCAGTATTTCCCTGTTGACAAATTTTTTTTTTTAAACATGTTTCAGGTAATCTGCTGTAATTCAGGAAAAATGCAGGGGAAGCATTTCAAGCTTAAGATAGTGGCTCAATATAAAATAAAGAAATGTGTTTTATCAGTAAAATCTTGTTATTGTAAATTATCGGGGTTTCATCCCGAATTTGTGAAATAAAATAATCGGGAAAAGTTTTTAGCTTAAACGATCCTGTAAAGAAAATCCCCGCTGCTAAACTCACAATAAACAAAGTACCGCAGGATTTCTGTCCCGCGGCTCCTGGAACGGGTCAAACCGGGCCGGGGGCCGTGACAGTTTCCATCACATTTCGTCAAATCTCTCCACAATCTCATATTCGATCTTCATCTTCAAAATGACAAAATCGAAATCATCCGCAAAAGCTTCAAAAGGGGCCTCTCAAAAGGCTACCTCCACCGACATCCCACACAAACCATCTCACAATCTACTGGGTCTTCTCACAAAACTCGGCAACATCGATACATTTGATTCCATCCTCGACATTATCAACCCTTCAAAGTACAAAACTTTGTTGTCCGCTAATGCACCAATTTACCTGCAAACTCAGAGAGAGTTTTGGAAAAATTGCATCCTTGAAATACAAGGAAAAGATGTCATAGCCATTAACTCTACTCTGCAGAAGAAAGCAGTCCGAATAACACCGCAATACATATCTGAAGTCTTTCAACTCGATGATCTGTAAGGTAAAGATTCTTTCCCTAAAAACGAGTTAAAAATTGACTTCATTGAGAGAAGGTATGCAGACACAATGATGAAGAGGGATACCTTAGAAAAAGGTTTCTTCCCTTCTGCAACCAGATTTTTATTTCATACCCTTCTCATGTGTGTTTCAAACAAAACCACCTCCTTTAATGAAATACCATTGAAAATTCAAAACTTGGTGTATGCTATTTTACAAGGAGAAAATCTTAACTACTCCAAGGCAATTTTCAATGATTTGGTTAAAAATGTTGAACAAAATCATTCTTACTGTTTCCAAGATTCTAAGTTATTATTTTGAGAAAAAGTTCAGTAAAGATGATATTGCGGTAATAAACCAAGGTAATTTTTTTCAAATAAACAGCTTAACTGCTGAAACATTTTCAAGAATGTTAACAGCTTGTAAAACACGGGCAGAGGTGCCTGAGCAGACTTTAGCAGCAAACACTGCTCCTCAGGTATCTGCTGCTGAGCCCACTGCTCAAGGTGATCAAGGCAGCCAAACAACTGTCTTGAAACCCACACCTAAAATCACCAAAAAACCACAGAAAAAGAAAAATCAAAAACCCCCCAAACCCATCAAAAAGGCAACTCTGGAGGATGAGATACCAGAGCAACTGCCTGTGATTGCACAAAAATCACAACAAACCACTGCTGCTACTTCCTCACAGCAGTTGGTAGAAATATCTCAACCTATACCTGAAACTCCTCCTATCTCTTCAGAAAAAGAACAGGTTGTACAAACAGGGTCACCACATCATGAGGCTCTGGAAGCACTCGTTTCCATCCTCCACAACCCAATACTCGGGGCAATTCCGCTTTCTAAACCTACCTTCACATCCCCAATTCCACCAAACACCAAACTGCTGTTGGATGCAATTGATTTGAACCTATGCACAAACCAGTCCTTCTCAATCACCCGTTCATGAGAAAATACCTCAACAAGAGACTGGGCTTGATGTATCAATCTTTGCTAACCCACCAACACAACCTGAGGAGGTTACACCCCTTGAGTTACACGTAACTCTTGGTGGTATTCCAAGTGAAGCAGCCACTACAAGTGTTGAACCTACAGGTTTACACTTGGACAGTGGTTACATCAATAAGACTTCCTTGGAGGCAATTCCTTCTATAACACCTCTGTTATCTGCTAGTGAGATTATATTAACCACTGGTAACATCAAAAGATTATCAAGTGTTGAAGGAAGAAGACCCAGTACCAAGAAAAAGGGGCATCAGTTGTTGATGTTTGGAGTACACTCCCTACTTCCACTTCTGATAAAACCACTGCTAGTGGGAAATCAGATGATCCCACTAAATTGGGTGATGGTTTAAAGTACCAAGAATTGACGGAACGTGTTGAAAAATTGGATACATCTGTTGTAGAAATTAAAGAAATGATGCAACAGTTATTAACAATTCAAAAGGTACCATCCACTGCTGTTCCATCTCAAACACCTGCTCCACCACCAGCAGATGTTACAAATGAGCTCTGGAACCTCTTTCAACCTTTTCTCCATCAACAATTTCAGTTGGCCAAGCAACAACATGAAACACATGTTCAAAATCTCAAAAAGGCAATGGAGTCTAGGTTCAGGGATACAAACGATGACATCAAGGCTCTTAAGGCCCAGTTGTTGACAACCACTAGCACTGCTCCTCCGACTGTGCTTTATATTGATGGCCTCCCTGCAGATAATGCCAAAAAGGGGGAGAAAATTAAGGAGTGGGTAAAGAAGGGGATTGAAAATGGGCTATATCTTGATACAACAACAGGTGCAATGCTCAGAGATATTCCTTTGCCAGATGGTAGTAAAAAGGTTGATGTTACCAAAAATGCACTTGATGATGCTGTCATAAGTGTAAAGAAGGATAGAGCGGCAAAGGATCTAGCAAGGTGGAATGAGGAGAAAAGAGCTTTCATAGAGCTGAATGCGCAGGGTTGTTCTGGTGAAAAGGATGATCAAAATCCGGTTCCAAAAAGAAATCCTACTAGAAAAGTAAGGAAACCCAAATCCACACCATCCAGCCTTCCAAAGCACACTCCAAAACCACTGTCCAAAAGCCACCAACATCAAACCTCCATCCAAACAGTTGTTACAACAACTACTCCCACTCAAACACACACCACTTCAACACACACCACCACCACTGCTTTACCACCACCATCTGTTCCTGCCCTAAAGCAGAAGACAGCAGATGTTAAAACATCTGCTGTAATGACAACAGTGGTTGAAACACCAGTTGTTTCAACAGCTGTTAGTCAGCCACAAACCACTGCCACCCAAAACACTCCCACTGATCCACCCAAAACGTCATCTGCCCTCCCTAAAATAAAAAGGAAAAGGGTTGTTATATCAGATGATGATTCTCCATCACCACCACCAAAAGCTTCAAAATCCCAAGCACTTGTCACAGCTTCAAAACCCATTCCTCTCTCTTCAGCTCAAATGTACAAACCCTTACCTCCTGCAGGTGTTCAATTTCCTCTTGAACTTGTAACAGTCAGAGATGAAATTAAGTCTTTCTACTATGAGGATGACCCTGCCAAAAGGAGCTTGCCATCGATTGAAGGATATCCCAGGCCAACTAATATTGAAGAATACTTGAAAATCAAGGCCAAGCAAGCAGAGGATATCTCAATAAAAACAAACAAGGGAAATCTGATAGAGAGTATCAACAAAACTATCAGTTTCTACTTACACAGGTCAAAGCGTTGGAACAATTTGCAAAAAATGTATGTCAGCAAATCTCTGAAAGGGCAGATGAGTCCTTGAGAAAAGACTACATTGAAAACATCATGACCTACAAAACATACAAGGGGGAGAAACACATGTTCAGAAACTGGACCATTCCTGAGCTTGAAAAGAAAGTAACCAGGATTCATGAAATGATCAAGAATAAGGTCGAGCAGACTCCCCGAGAAAAAATCAAAAAGGTTGAAGCTGATAAGGCCTTAGAGCTGAAGAGAATGAAAGAGGAGCTGATAATTGCTGAATATGGGTCAAAGAACTCTGTGTCTAAGTGGGGAGAAGCGAGGGTCAGGGCCACCTACAAAAGTTTGGAAGAGCTAAGGAAGAAAGATCCAAAAGCTCCACAAAAACCTGACTACTCCAAAGCAGAGGTTTCGAAAGGATCATCAAAGCCACATCCCAAAAGAACCACTGCTCCTGCTGGTACTGCCATCTACAAAAGAAGGAGACAAAGCCAGTTAGGTTCTGAAACAGTTCAAGAGATTCTTACTGGAAATGTCGTTGTGAAAAAGGGCCTGCTGTTAATGTTGAAAGAAGAATCTGAACTGGAAAGCTCTGCAAATACTGCTCAGCCAGTTATGAATAGGCCAGCATCACCAAACTCCTCAACAAATAAAAATCTCCCAAGAAACCCATCTCGCCTAAAAATACAAGAGTGGAAAACTGATAAACAAAACCACGTATTGACTATGGTCAGGGCAGATGGCGAAGTGAAGAAATTTACAAGGGAACAAGCTCTTGGCCTGAGACTTGAAGATTTGCAGGATCTCCTTGATCTTCCACTTAGCAGGGATGAAAATGATACAGATGCCTTAACCTTTGAACTACAATTCAAAGGGCAAATAAGGGAACTGTTGTTGAGGCAATAAAAATCTACAATACTGAAGAGTTTTGGCATTATCTGTTCCAGGGGGAGATTGTTGGGATTGAACCCTACCAAAGGAACAGATAATAAAAGCCAAAACTGGATCACAGCAGTAGATTCTGAATAAGCAGATGATTGGTTGCAAGTCTCTCCCCTTGAAAGTGGTTTCAATATCTGCTGACCTCCTATCTACTGATCATGCAATCTGCTGACCTACAACTGCTGACCAAGACAAAGTCTGATAAAAGAACTAAAGCTCTGCTGCTCAATCTACTGCCATGCTTCAAGCACTGCTGATCATGACAAGTACTGCTGGGTTCACAGCAGTGGAAGGATGCAGAAGCAGTTTATATTTGGTTTATGCATTGAAATGTAATATCAGTAGTTAGCTTAGCAGTGTTTGTATAGATCAGAGGTTAGAGTTTGTTAGGAGGTTAGATGTCACTTTCATGGTGACGTCAGCTTTGATGCTCAGTGGTTTGCAAGTGCCTATAAATAGAACAGTACTCTGTACTGTTCTGTTTAGCTCATTCACCATCTTCTTTCTGCACGAACAAACACTGAGCTCAGGCTGAGGGGGAGTTTGCATATCATACACACATTGTAATCAGAGTTTAAAAATAAATTTAATCATTTGATTCAGTGTTTGAAAATGTATGATTGATAGCATTTCTTCTGTTTGATTGTGAAAAGTTTGCTTCCATTAAATTCCGCTGCACTACTCTTCCATTTGTTCATTAAAATTCAAACACAAATCACAATCAATCCAAACTCAGATCCTAACATGGTCCTTGGCAGGGTGTCACTCGATTGGGCGGTATGTTCGATCGGGTGGCACTCCGATGCGTTGGGCGAGTTGAAAATTGGTTAAGTGTTGAAGTATAGTATCTCATGATTCGAACAGTAATGTTTACCAATCGAGTAGCATATTCGATCGAACATCACCTCGTCAATAGTATACTTCACGAGATTGGAAAAAATGTGGGTCCATGCGCTAGCCGATCGGCTAGCCCGGTCGATCGGCTGGTAAGTCCGATCGGCTGGGTTGTTCGTTCGAACAGCCTAGCCGTTCGGCCAGCATTTCTGACCTGGTCGGCCTGTCGTCTAACACTTGGCTGTTTTGATTATTTTGATATGATTTTGAAGTACTTTGACAACGACTTGAACCATAGGACATGGGTTCTTACTTGTTTCACTGGTTCGGACAGGAATCACCCAAGTCCGGCCAGTGAACTGTTCGGAACGGTAGTTTAACGTTTAACCCGAAATCGGTGAACCTCGTAGTTAGAATCCGAACCTTGAACCATGTGATTATGAGAATGATTAGCGCGCTGGTTAAAGCTCCGTTTCTACCGGTTCTAGTGTGTTGAGTGTAAAAGAGTTGAAAGAAAATCGGAAAATCCGTCTTTCAATCTTTCACACCGTGAAATGTTAAGATCTATGATAGATTTTAGGTTATTTATGTGGAAATCGGTTAGATCTAAGCTATTCACTGCTGAATGAGGCCAAAACATGATGTTCTTCAAGAACACCATGATGACATCACCCAAGAACACCTAGATCTTGGTGATTTCATGGTTAGAAATCAAGATTTGAAAGATAGAAAGGTGTAGAATCGTGTAATGATTAAGAACGTACAAGAATTAGAGCGAAAACTTACCGGGTTTGCGAGAAATGTGAGAAAAAGTAAAGAATAAGGCTGGTTCGGTCAGAGCTTTTCCAAAAGTGGAAAATGAAGACAATGACAGCCCTATTTATAGGCTTCCAAAAGGGGAAAGTGTCAACCGATTGGCCAGGAATTCTGGTCGAATGGCCTGCTCGATCGAACAGCCTGTTCGATCGGCTGGCCTGTTCGATCAGGATCTCCTGTTCGATCCGTGACCCTCTTCGAGTGTTTCGCGACCATTTTTGATATTTCGATTTTGATGAACGGTGATTCGAGTACGATAGAGTTCCTAAACAAATTACTTTTTAATCCCAACCACTATATCTAACATAAGCATCCTAGTTTCACATTTCGGTTTCGACTTTCGATTGAGTTCGATTGCTTTTCGAGTTTCGATTCAATTTGATTGATCACCACACATAATCAACATAAAGTAAACACGCACAAGTAACACATAAGGCACACACACACATATTAACAGTACCAAGGTTCGCGTAATTCGAGGTTCGAGTTCGATGATTGATTTGATTAGCTTGATTATCGATTAATTCAAAGTCGATTAATGATTCACATTCGATTAACATTCGTTTCATTTGCTTAGACAACACTTACTCCACATAATACAAAAAAAAATTAAAATAGATTAATTACAAATAGCAAGTCAAACTTTGACTTTGACTTTGACTTTCGAAAACACGGGGTGTTACAGCCTCCCCTTGTTTAGGGAATTTCGTCCCGAAATTAGGTTGAAAGCCGTACATCACCGTGATTTTACCAATTTGATGCTTCAGATCTATCTAAACAACTGCGGGTACTTGGCATTCATGTCGCTTTCGAGTTCCCAAGTGAACTCCGCGCCTCGTTTGCCTTCCCATCGGACTTTCACGATAGGGATACGAGAGCGTCTGAGTTGCTTGGTTTGGCGATCCATGATTTCGACAGGCTTTTCCACGAAGTGTAACGTTTCGTTGACCTGAAGATCATCGAGCGGTATAATTAGATCATGATCAGCTAGGCACTTTCGGAGGTTTGACACATGGAAAGTCGGGTGAACGTTACTAAGTTCCTCCGGTAATTCGAGTCTATAGGCGACTTTTCCGATCCTTTCCAGAATCCTAAAAGGTCCAACATATCGAGGCGCGAGCTTCCCTTTCTTGCCGAATCGGACTACACCCTTCCAAGGTGATACCTTTAGGAGTACGTAGTCGCCAACTTCAAATTCAAGGGGCTTGCGTCTTCTATCGGCGTAACTTTTCTGTCTGTTCCGAGCTTTCACCAAGTTGTCTCGAATCTGGTGAATTTTGTCGGTCGTTTCTTGTAGAATCTTGGGACCGGTTAATTGCGAATGACCGATCTCGTGCCACACAATAGGCGAACGACATCTCCTACCATATAAGGCCTCGAATGGTGCCATTTGGATGCTGGCATGATAGCTATTATTGTACGAGAATTCGACTAATGGCAGGTGTTTGTTCCAACTACCACCAAAATCAATGACACACGCACGGAGCATGTCCTCAAGAGTACGGATCGTTCTTTCAGTCTGTCCGTCGGTTTGTGGATGGAATGCAGTACTCAGATTTAGCGACGTACCAAGGGCCGCTTGAAACGTTTCCCACAATCTTGAAGTAAACCGAGCATCACGGTCAGAGATGATGTCGCGAGGCATACCATGATTACAAATGATCTCGTCGGTGTAGATTGGGGCTAGTTTTGCCACCTTGTAGTCTTCTCGTATCGGCAAGAAGTGGGCTGATTTGGTTAGACGATCAACTATAACCCAAATACTGTCGTGACCTGATGGCGTGGGCGGGAGCTTCGTTATGAAATCCATAGCTATGCTCTCCCACTTCCATATAGGTATCGGCGGTTGTTCGAGTAAGCCAGAAGGTCTTTGATGTTCAGCCTTGACTCTTGCACAGGTTAAGCAACTTCCAACATAGAGGGCGATATCCCGTTTCATTCCCGTCCACCAGTACTTATAACGAAGATCCTGGTACATCTTGTCAGCACCGGGATGAATGGAGTATCGGGATTTGTGGGCTTCGTTCATGATAATCTTTCGCAAATTGGTCCTCTTGGGGATCCAAAGTCGGTCCAGATAGTAGAATATCCCATCGGATTTGCTTACAAGCTAAGCTCCATCGTGATGAATCCTCTTTTTCTTCAACGTACGCTCGTTAAAGCAAGCATGTTGAGCTTCTCAGATGAGGGTTTCGAGATTATGCTGGGCTTGAACATTTCGGATACTGAGCACATAACTCTTTCTGCTGAGCGCGTCGGCAACAACGTTTGCCTTGCCTGGGTGATAACGAATCTCACAGTCGTAATCGTTGAGAAGTTCTATCCATCGGCGTTGACGCATATTAAGTTCCCTCTGATTGAAGATATGTTGTAAACTCCTGTGATCAGTGAAGATCGTACACTTGGTACCATACATGTAGTGTCGCCAAATCTTTAATGCAAAGACAACTGCGCCTAGCTCGAGATCATGGGTTGTGTAGTTCTTCTCGTGGATCTTGAGCTGTCGAGATGCGTAAGCTATAACCTTGTCTCGTTGCATAAGAACATAACCGAGACCAAGGTTGGAAGCATCACAGTAGACAATGAAGTCGTCGCTTCCGTCGGGCAGCGTAAGAATCGGAGCATTGCACAGCATATGCTTGAGGGTTTGAAAGGCAGACTCTTGTGCAGTTCCCCACACAAAAGGTTTGTCTTTATGAGTAAGAGCGGTAAGCGGCACAGCGATTTTGGAGAATCCTTCAATAAATCGTCTATAATAGCCCGCTAGTCCAAGAAAAGAACGAACTTCAGACGGGTTCTTAGGTGTAATCCAACTTTTGACTGCTTCAATCTTCGCGGGATCGACGTGTATACCCTGACTATTCACGATGTGACCTAGAAACTGAACCTCCTCCAACCAGAATTCACACTTGGAAAACTTGGCATAGAGTTGGTTCCCCTGAAGTAACTCGAGAACCAAGCGTAGATGTTGCGCGTGCTCGGTCTTCGACTTAGAATAGATCAAGACATCGTCAATGAACACGATGACGAAACGATCTAAGAAGGGCTTACACACGCGATTCATTAGATCCATAAAAACCGCGGGCGCGTTAGTTAGACCAAAAGGCATAACAACGAACTCATAGTGGCCGTATCGGGTTCGAAAAGCGGTTTTGGGGATGTCTTCCTCTTGAATCCGCAATTGATGATAGCCTGAACGCAGATCGATCTTCGAGAAACACTGGGCACCTTGTAGTTGATCAAATAAGTCGTCGATTCGGGGCAGAGGGTATCGGTTCTTGATGGTTAGCTTGTTTAACTCCCAATAATCGATGCACATCTGGAACGACCCATCCTTCTTTTTGACGAAAAGGACTGGCGCGCCCCAAGGAGAAGTGCTCGGGCGGATAAAGCCTTTTTCAAGTAATTTCTGGAGTTGGTTCGATAGCTTTCGCATTTCGGATGGAGCGAGTCGATAAGGAGCTTTGGCAACAGGGTTAGCTCCAAGAATGAGGTCAATACGAAAGTCGATATCACGACTTGGCGGTAGTCCAGGAAGATCGTCAGGGAACACCTGAGGAAACTCACGGACCACTGGAACCTCTTTGACTTCAACTTTCTTTTTCTTTCCTTCTCCGCTACTACAATGTTGGCCAAGAAGGCTCGGTATTCCTTGCGGAGATACTTGTTGGCTTGAATACACGACATGAGCTTGAGACCCTTCGACGTTGTTTCACCGTACACGCATAGAAGATCACCATTCGCGAGCGAGAATCGAATCATCTTATCAAAACACACAACTTCAGCATGGTTTTCGCGAAGAAAGTCCATGCCTACTATGACGTCGAAACTTCCGAGTTGCATCGGAATAAGGTAGATCGGGAAGATGTGATTGTTAAGCTCGAGAGTACAATCACGGAGTACAGAATTAACGGCGACAGTTCTTCCAGTAGCGACTTCGACTTCGAATGACGACGAAAGATAAGAGCGCTTACGATTAAGAAGCTTCTCAAATTCAAACGACACAAAGCAGTTATCGGCTCCAGTATCAAACAAACACGATGAATAAATACCATTCACAAGGAACATACCATTGACCACATTGTTGTCAGCTTGAGCCTGACGGGCATTGATGTTGAAGGTTCGGGCATGGGCTGCTTGCTGCTGTTGCTGAGACTGTTGTTGTTGCTGCTGCTGTTGTTGCTGCTGGGACTCTTGCTTAACCACCCTGTTCGGGCACCTGTTTGCAAAGTGGTTAGGATCACCACATGCAAAGCAGACTCGAGCGTTGACTGCTGGTGCTTGAGCTGCTGGTTGGCCTTGAGGGGCGGGGAGTAGAGCTTGATTGGCAGCGGCTTGAACTGGGGCTTGACGGGGACCATAGCGACAGTTCGCAGTGAAATGACCGTATAGATTGCAGTGAGCGCAGAAACGACAGGCTAGACCCACTGGATGATGATATGAGCATGTCGGGCAGAGTGGGTGAGGGCCTGTGTATGCACGCTTCGCTGGCGGTGTATTGATCACTGGAGCTGAGCGTTGGTGCGATTGCTGCTGAGCTGGTACAGCTTGGAGAGGAGCAGCAGTTGTTGCGGCAGCACAGCTCTTGTTGCTGGAGCTGTTGTTCTTCTTCTTCCTTCTTGAAGACTTGGAGGATTGAGCAGAGGCGGTGTCGGTGGATGCTGTTGTGGCTTGGTGCAGAGACTTGGTTTGCTTATCCCAAAAACCAGCCTTCACCCGCTTGTCATTGATCTCAGCGGCAAGTAGGTAAGTCTCCTCGATCATTGCTGGCTTGGAGGCGTGAACAAAATTGGCTACACAGTCTGGCAGGGCTCGGATATACTTCTTGATGGTCATCTCTGGAGTCTTGACCTGATCGGGACATATGATACTGAGCTGCTTGAAGTGAGCAGTGAGAACAGCGTTGTCTCCATCCTTCTGCTTGATGACCCAAAACTCGTCCTCCAGCTTTTGGCGTTCATGAGGAGGGCAGAATTCATCGATCATAATTGCTTTCAACTCCTCCCATGTCAGTTCGTAAGCTGCATCATTCCCACGCTTGTTTCGTTCGGCCGTCCACCAGTCTAGAGCACGGGACTGGAAGACGCCTGTAGCATTGAGAGTGCGGAGATTTTCAGGGCATCCGCTTTGTCGCAGAGTGACTTTGACCGAGTCGAACCAATGAAACATGGCAGTAGGGCCATCTTCGCCGGTGAACTCTTTCGGTCCGCATGCTTTGAACTGCTTGAAGCTAAAAGCAGTCTTGCTGGAATCCTTAGGGGTATCAGCTTGAGATCCCTCAGACGACTTGCTGGCATTTTCATACACCTCACTCACAGCTTTCGCCACTGATTTGGAGATGATAGCAGCGAGACGCCTGTCTCTCTTCTCTTAGCGGGTCAAACGGTGTCGGGATCCAGATGACGACATGGTCTGCAACAGACATCGTCACAGGACTCAACACAACGAAATCGAATCTCGCCTCACACGTCTAGACTACTAAAGCTTAGGAACACTAGTAAGGTACAAATCATTTAAGCACATAATCACGAAAGGCACAGAATCCATATAACCATAGTAGCACATAAGCACGTAAAGCACGGATTCACAGAAGCACATAAACACATACGCATTTAATCACAGAAGCAGTCAGAAAACAGAAACCTATCCTTCAAGTTCGCGTGTCGTTTGTATAGCGATCGCGTATAGTATATCGAGTAGCACAGTATAGTATAGCCTAACTTAGTCGTATAGCATAGCATAATATTGTCTAGATTGCAGCAACTGGATATCGAATTGAGATAAAATAGCGATGCGAGTCGTGTTTGTCGATTGAAGTGATAGCAAAATCGAATATATCCCAAAAAAATATAAGCACGTAAACAGATAAAACACATAAAATCAAATAAAAATCAACGAGTCATCAAGTACACGATTGCGGTTCTCAAAATCGAAACACATAAAAATCGAGAGATAGATTGTCTGCGGCTACTAGACATTGACTAACCAAAGCAATTCAACTATTCACAGTGGACTTGTCGTCACTTTCGACTCTAGGGGTCGTGTTTCCGCCTCGATTCTCGGGCATCACACACGTATTCTCTAGGTCATACTTGTGAGTTCAGGTCGTTGGAGTCCGTCGAATGCTTTGGTGAGACGAAATAAAGTTCGGAACAAACTGTCAAGGTTAGGGTTTCACCCATGGCTTAGCAATTTCTTCCTTGTTTTTTTTAAGAAAATTCAAGGGAAATTATCGTCAAAATGGGGATTTCACTCCTGATTTGGTATAATTCTCCTCGTTTGTTGGTGAAAATAATGAGATAAGCATGAATAAATAAAATCAGCATAAGCCGGGCAATTTGGTCAGGAGTTTGCGGTTTTCACACCTAATCCTGACTAAATTGCTGGCTTTGATTGAAATTCGAGTGCAGTGATAGCGAAGAATAGCATAAATAAGCACATAAACTTGGTCTGTTGGTTCCTAGCTATAGTCTAGGTCTCTAAGACAGCGACCCGGACTAGGTCGTGTCTAACCTAATTCCCTATAGTTATGGCTCTGATACCAATCTGTCACACCCCAACCGATGGCGGAATCATCGGGGCGCGGCACTGAGCGAAACAGATTCTCCAGAAGTTTCCACAACAACTATTATTACAAATTCAATTTAAATGATACGTCCCATACCGTATCCCAAATAAATAAACAAGTTATCATAGATAACAACCAGGTAAGTATTTCTGTTTCGACAACTCAGATTTAATTATTACAAACCAAATAGATAAAATATTGTTCAAATGTCACTAAGACCCATCTGGACGAGATCTAAAGACAGCTAAGTCCTAGACTCCTGCTCAGACAACTATTTGTTGGGGCCTCTAGAGACTTAGTATAGCCTCGCTTTCCTAGCAAGCATACACCTTAAACACCTGTCGCATACGTTAAAATAAAGTCAATACATAATGTAAAGGTGAGTACACAAGTTTGATAATAGCATATAGAGTTCGAATAGTTTACGCATAACCAGGCACGTACACAGAGGAAAACGAAGCATGTTAATTATCAACATGGGACCATAGGTACCAACGACTGCGGGTTGACTGTCCGAGACAGTTCGCAATACATGAATACCACCGTAATCCATGCAAGTAATTGTCCTTAACAACCCCTGTGTGAACGGGTGTTGAGTCTAAACTATAGTACTATGTTGCTAAGGCAGGTAGATAGCACTCCACGTGTAAACATAATAAACAAGCATTCATTTAGTCAAGTCATACATGCGATCGGTTAGCGTTCAAATAGTTTGATAGTGTAACTGATTGTGATTTTGATAGGTAACGTATGTAACACCCAAAAGTGCTAAAAGCAAAAAGGGATCGAGTATACTCACAGTGATTGATTGTGGATTGAAGGGAGCGCTGAGAGTAGCTTAGCCTGAATAGTTCGATAGTATAACGATGAGTAACGCGGAAATGCAAACAAGTGAAATTGGGTCGAACAGTCTGGTCGATCGAACAGCCCAACCGTTCGGTTGGTCTAACCGTTCGGGTGGCCTGCTCGATCGGCTGGGAGGCTCGATCAGCTTGGACAGTTCAAGTGGATTGTTTCTTCCTTTGAGAAGGATGTGTTTGTGTATGATGGTTTGAACTTTTGAAGTTTTAGTTGCAGTATTTAAAAACATTGAAGTATCCTTACTTTTCAGGTCGGTCGATCGAACGGACCGTTCGATCGGTTAGCCCAGCCGATCGGTTAGGTACTCCATGATGTGGTCCTTGGCAGGGTGTCACTCGATCGGGCGGTATGTTCGATCGGGTGACACTCCGATGCGTTGGACGAGTTGAAAATTGGTTAAGTGTTGAAGTATAGTATCTCATGATTCGAACAGTAATGTTTACCAATCGAGTAGCATATTCAATCGAACATCACCTCGTTAATAGTATACTTCACGAGATTGGAAAAAATGTGGGTCCATGCGCTAGCCGATCGGCTGGCCCGGTCGATCGGCTGGTAAGTCCGATCGGCTGGGCTGTTCGTTCGAACAGCCTAGCCGTTCGGCCAGCATTTCTGATTTGGTCGGCCTGTCGTCTAACACTTGCTGTTTTGATTATTTTGATATGATTTTGAGGTACTTTGACAATGAGTTGAACCATAGGACATGGGTTCTTACTTGTTTCACTGGTTCGGACAGGAATCACCCAAGTCCGGCCAGTGAACTGTTCGGAACGGTAGTTTAACGTTTAACCCAAAATCGGTGAACCTCGTAGTTAGAATCCGAACCTTGAACCATGTGATTATGAGAATGATTAGCGAGCTGGTTCAAGCTCCGTTTCTACCGGTTCTAGTGTGTTGAGTGTAAAAGAGTTGAAAGAAAATCAGAAAATCCATCTTTCAATCTTTCACACCGTGAAATGTTAAGATCTATGATAGATTTTAGGTTATTTATGTGGAAATCGGTTAGATCTAAGCTATGCACGGCTGGATGAGGCCAAAACATGATGTTCTTCAAGAACACCATGATGACATCACCCAAGAACACCTAGATCTTGGTGATTTCATGGTTAGAAATCAAGATTTGAAAGATAGAAAGGTGTAGAATCGTGTAATGATTAAGAACGTATAATAATTAGAGTGAAAACTTACCGGGTTTGCGAGAAATCTGAGAAAAAGTGAAGAATAAGGCTGGTTCGGTCAGAGCTTTTCCAAAAGTGGAAAATGAAGACAATGACAGCCCTATTTATAGGCTTCCAAAAGGGGAAAGTGTCAACCGATCGGCCAGGAATTCTGGTCGAATGGCCTTCTCGATCGAACAGCCTGTTTGATCGGCTGGCCTGTTCGATCAGGATCTCCTGTTCGATCCGTGACCCTCTTCGAGTATTTCGCGATGATTTTTTATATTTCGATTTTGATGAACGATGATTCGAGTACGATAGAGTTCCTAAACAAATTACTTTTTAATCCCAACCACTATATCTAACATAAGCATCCTAGTTTCACATTTCGGTTTCGACTTTCGATTGAGTTCGATTGCTTTTCGAGTTTCGATTCGATTTGATTGATCACCACACATAATCAACATAAAGTAAACACGCACAAGTAACACATAAGGCACACACACACGTATTAACAGTACCAAGGTTCGCATAATTCGAGGTTCGAGTTCGATGATTTAGTTGATTAGCTTGATTATCGATTAATTCAAAGTCGATTAATGATTCAAATTCGATTAACATTCGATTCATTTGCTTAGACAACACTTACTCCACATAATACAAAAAAATTAAAATAGATTAATTACAAATAGGAAGTCAAACTTTGACTTTGACTTTCGAAAACACAGGTGTTACACTGATAGTTGTCAGTCTTTCGCTGCTACACCTGAGACTGAACTGAAGCTGAACCCTTGCTGGAATCCCCCTCCCATTTTCTCTTGTTGTCACTGGGAGTAGCAGGAGTAGCAGAAGTGGTAGCGGTAGTAGTAACGCTGATACGTTTAGGCAGCCTGTTCTGTTCCACTGCCTGATCCGTGAGGCGATGAGCAATACGCTGGATATCCTGGATATTATTAAGGTTAGCCGATGTCACATGGCTCTGAATTTCTGGTGCTAATCCCTTGAGGTACAATTCAATGCGCTTGACTGGAGGGTCCACCATAGTTGGACACAAGATGGCCAGCTCGTTTGACCGTTTCGTATAAGCTTCAATTTCTGATCCTGTCATTTTCAGATGATAGAGCTCCACCTCCAACTTGTGGATGTCATCACGTGTGCAGCATTCCCGCTTGATGAGTTCCTTAAAATCATTCCAAGGGGTGGCGTTAGCAGCTGCCAACCCTAAAATCTGAACTTGCGTGTTCCACCAAGTCAGGGCAATTCCTTCTAGAGTACCAGTGGCGTATTTCACCCTGCGAGCCTCAGGGCATTCACACATCTCAAACACCGACTCGCGCTTCTCAAACCAATGGAGGAGTCCAACTGCTCCTTCAGTGCCACTGAACATGCTTGGACGACAGTCCATGAAATTCTTGAAAGTGCAAACAGGTTGCTGAGCGTGCTGACCTATCGTGTATAAGAATAGGACAAGGTTAAACACAAGAGTTGGTTTTAGGAGTGTAGGATCTAGAGATCCTAGTGTGAGTTACGACTGCAGGATATACCTCCTGCCTGTGCGGCTGCAAGTGCCGCAGCAACTTGTTCGTTAATGAGAGCCGTCAACTGGGCTTGAGTCATGTTAATACGTCCAGACATGATCTTCATAGCAAAGGTAACATAAGTGAGAGAGGTTCACGAAAAGTGCGATGGCAGAAGAGAGTAAGCACACAAGTATTCTCAAGCAATAGTGTTATGTGTATCTAAGCATACTATGAGCAAAGTCCTATGTAACCAGCAAGTAGGTAATAAAACATAAGCCATATTACCTAGGATGTTGAGTCTTGCACGTGGAGCGAGGTGTCGTTGTGGATCGTTGAGCACTGTTCTGGTTATAGTCTGGTTTTAATAAAAACGTTTTCCCCTTATTAAAACCAAGTTCTCTATAACCAATGACTCTGATACCAATCTATCACACCCCCAAAATCCACACGCGGAGTATCACCGCTTGGAGGCGTGACATGACCAGGATCAAACCACCAATCATATTGAACATATAAGTAAATAGTAAAAGTTATTCATCAATACGAAAGGTGTTTTCAAAACCAAACATAGTCAATTGTGTAGCGGAAGCATTAATGTAAAAATCCAACATAAGTATCAAGTTCTCATAATGTAAATGTTTAACATGGAACTCAACAGTCCATGTGCCCACAACGATCGCGCCTCCCGTACAAGCTCCAAGTACCTATGGTCCTGCAAGGCATGTAACAGAGAGTCAACAACTAGTTGAGCGAGTTCACAGTAAGTAAGTTCGTAATAGTAAGTTCATTGCATCACCATGCATTATTAACTAAGTCAACTGTATGTTCATTTAGTGGGGGCTTCCCATGTGTGTATGTTCATTTAGTGGGGGTTTCCCATGTGTGTATGTTCATTTAGTGGGGGTTTCCCATGTGTGTATGTACTAGACTAGAGGTAACCATAAGTGTTCTTATTAACCCGAGAACATGAGTACGTACGAGGGTTACGTAGGTTTTACGTAAGCATCCTTCTTCACCCGAGGATAATTGTACGCGGGGGTTTACGTAGGTTTTACGTAAGTGCCCTTCACAACCCGAGGCAGTAGTGAGTATAAGTTTACGTAGGTTTTACGTAAGTGTCCTTCGCATCCTGAGGACAGTGATAAGTACAAGTATACGTAGGTTTTACGTATGGATCCTTCGCATCCGAGGACAATGGTAGTTAGTCTAGTAACAGTATAAGTACGAGTAACTATTCAATTCCATTCCAATCAATCCCATTCCCTACCCACCAGGAATCCCATGCCTTGGTAAGGGTGTGAACTCACCTTGGTTTGCTCGGCAGATACACAGAAAAGTCAATCAAGCTATTTGGTGGTCAACCACGTCCTACCATGGTTACCATACAAGTCAGGTTCATATTCAAGTAGTGCACGTATATTCTACATGTATTCTAACAAGTCGTATACAAGTATTGATCATGGCATGCACGTATAATCATGGCAGTTCAACCACAATACGAGTTCAACAGTACAATCACGTAAATAAATGAAGTCCAAGTATGCGGCCCAAATGGTTGGGCTCGTAACAGTGTGCAAGTCCAAAACAGTGTGCCCGCATATATGGTCTCGAGTCGAGACTAGAGATTCCGAGTCGAGACTGTGCGGTCTCGAGTTGTAGCCTTGGTGTTCTCGAGTCGCAACTGAGGAGGTCTCGAGTCATGCACGTACTAGTCGAGACTAGACGGTCTTGAGTCGCAACAGGACCCGCAACCATGGTCTCGAGTTATGCTGTTTGTGCTGATGATGTGTGGTCTCGAGTCGAGACTATGAGTTCTCGACTCGCAACCCGTGTCGAGACTATGCATGTGTAACAAATTTCCTTAATTGCTGACCATTAATTCCGTAATGTTTGCTAACAGTTTTTGGCAGTTTCAAATCAGATCAATCAACAATTTATATCATGTTTTCAAACGAATCAAAACAGCAAATCATGAATATTCAGCAACCCTAATCATGATCTAAGCAAGAACAATCAATCAAGTCATCATACGAAACATAAAATCGGATCATTAAGCTAGGAGATTCTGGACTAACATGCATCCTAAATCATGTGCATAGCAATTCACTTATCCGAAACATCATCATTGATCCGTTAACAGGTCTTCAATTCATTCGATTTATACGAACACCATCCAATATATATATGAGCCGATTTCAACATCAACATTAACAGTTTATACATCATTAATCATATTTACCACGTAGAGCATACATATCACAACATCATTAAACATGAAATCGGTAAACATACACTAACCGGTTAGGGAAAGGAATGATCCGAATCAAAGCTTCGAGAGGGGTGGGGTGTTCGCCGTCGCACAAGGGAAAGAAGAGGAGAGCTTTAGGGTTGATGTGTGTGTTGGTGTTTTTGTAAAATATGAGGAATTAACCTCATCACTAACTAAGTGTAGGTGAACAAGGGAAAATGGGCCGAATGGGCTTGTGTAATCGGATTAAGGTTCAGTTTGTTTATATTCGATACACATTGTCACTAAATCATAACCATATAGCATTCAAGTAACCGTTTAAGTTCACACAATCATATATGGTTCAAACAATCACATAAGGTTCAAACGATCACATAAGGTTCAAACGAGTTATACTAAGTACCAAGAGAAGTTTGAAATACGAGTTGTCACACCTAGTCCGATCAAAAGAAGTGAAAATAAAACCGCCAAACACCTCCCACTTATCACGGTGAACTGATCTTTTGTGAGCTGATCGTCCCAAACACCTCATCGGTGATTGATATTGCAAAATCGATGAACCCTAATACAATAATCAGTCTAGTCTAAGGTGCCAATATTAGGGTTTCTTAAAGATTCTCCACACATAATTGTCTAATCAAAGGTTTAATGTTTATCCCTATTATGTTCTTGATTTTACTGACATTTTTGCATTGATGTTTTGTGTTTCTGATTGTCTTTGTTGATGAGAGGTTTTTGTCTTTTTGACCCATCATTGTCGTTGTTTGGGGTGTAAGTTGATCTAAGAATGATGTCTTGCAGTTTTGATAGTTTTGCATCGTAAAGTCCAATTGCAAGCTTGATTTATATGTGTAATTAAGTTGATCTCTTTTAAATTAGGTGACATTTTTTAATTGAATTTGTGTATATTTTTTGGGACATGAGAAAATTTTGATGGTATCTCACCATAAATTCATATGGGGGTACATAAATATATTAGTATAAACAATGAATTAATGTAGTCCTTTACCCAAAAAAAAAAAATTTAAATGAATTAATGTAGTCTCATCTTTTAAATTCATTAGCATAAGAATAAATACCTTAGGTGACATGTGTTAAATAAATACATTAGGTGACATGTGTTAAATAAATTTCTTAGCATAAACAACAAATTTATGTACCCTCATCTATTTAGTTTCATTATGGAATTATATGCAGTCAGAGCATTAACTACTTGGCTTTCTCCGAGAGGGTGATGGTGTTTCAACCCGTGTTCTAGAGAATTTGGGAGTTGACAGTAGTAACATTGCACTCAGGCAAGCCTGATTTTTTTTTCTTTTTTAAGTTTTGATTATTTATCTTTTAAATTACAAGTAGGTGGTTCGAATGGTTGGTGAGAGTGCAACTCAAAAGGCAAGATGCTAACATTTCTGAATATGGAACAAACTTAACAAAAAGAGGTAGTGTGTATGGATCTTTTCCATGTGGATTTTACTTTTTATTATCATATTGTTTCTAAAAAGATCATTTACACGACCCAGTTATGGGAAGGAAACCACAAATTGAATGAGTCACCCAGATTTTGGGGCGTGAATAACCCATGCGTTATTGGGTTTCTAGTTGCTTTTTCAATTGATTCATACGAGAGTTTCAGAAAACTTATATGTTATCAATTTACAATGTGGTGAAGCTTAAAATTTCCGACCGGGGGTGGAAGTCACCGGAAATTTATATAAAACCGGTGGTTCGAAAACGTATATACCGAAAAATTTCTCTGCGAAAACTACATACTCTCCACTACTGAGCGAAAAGTTCGGGGGGTCGGCCGCCCTCTCCCGCCCTTTAAAATATTCGCCCATGGGTGTTTGGACCTACTACATTAAGGTTTTATTTTGCATTGCTTTGTTGTGCGTTATTTAATTCCGTCCGTACGTTCTTTTCCTTCGGCTGCGTGTCTATGTACGTGTCCTCTTCGTTTCTTTTATGTTATCTTTTGTTTTCAAACATGCATTGTTTGGTCCTTTGCGCGCTCTTTTATCTGGAACTTCTCTTCGATATGGGCCATATATCTTATTAGGAATGTGCCCAAAATGAATTTTCTTAATTTACCAAAATAACATAAGAGGGAAGCACTTAACAAACCCACCTTGTGTTTGAGAAAATATAATCAATCATCCAAACCATAAGAAAATCGAAAAATGAATCCATAAAACACATCAAAACGATATTTTTGTTTATTAATATGAGTGCATCATGGCACAACTATAAGTTATTGCTCAGTACAGTAGGGGAAGGCGACAGGCATGCCGATGGCATCGCATTTTGCGGACAATGGGCGAAGGTATTGGTAGTTCAGGGGCCGGTTAAAGTGATGAATATTGATGTATTCACATAAACACTCTTTATGCTCAATTAATTTCATGCAGCATACTGAATCTGGTTGTCCTCCTTTGTGTAAGGCCGGAATGCATGCTTTTATGTCTAGATCTGGATTACAATCAAGAGCGTGCACATTGTCCAAAAGAAGCATTAGTGCAACAATTGTAGTAATAAGAACAATCACCTTCTTCATTTTATAAACTCTGAGATTTCAACTTTAGATCGGAAACCCAAATAGATAGTATGTTGTGTGTTGTATGATGTTTGGCTAATATATATATACTAACCACCATCTTGATGCATGTAAAATAACTTTAATGAGGTAATTAATTAAAATGAATATTTGGTAGTAAAATAACTTTAACGAGGTAATTAATTAAAATGAATATTTGGCATGACAAAGTATTAAAGTAACGCACAAATTTAATTAATTGTGTTGTTATGCTGGTGAAAATAAATTTTATTGAATGCGTTTGTAAATCGTCAATTTATATCTAGTATTTCCGGTCAAATAAAAAATAAGAAATTGTTTAAGTAATAAGATTTTACTTAACCCATAACCAAAACTTATAAGCACTGTTTCGTATAATGTTATTCTGGATTCCAGGGTTTTTGTTTATTTATTTGACTAGCTTGATTTGCCCAAAATAGTTCATTTTTAAATATTCTGCACAACATGTGAATTCATTTGACTTGTTTGATTTGTATCGGGACCGCTCTTAGCAAGGGCAAGGTGGGTGTCGTCCAGAACCCACTTTCCTAGGTGACCGAAAATTTTTAATTCTATTTTATATATTTTGTGTATAGTTTTTTTACAAAAAAGTCAAACCCACTAATATTTAGAACCCTACATAACCTTTAGCCCAGCTAACCAAATTGTTTTTGGCCCATTTAAAGCCAGTTTTATTTAACCTAACAAGTCCTATGTAACCCAAATGAAAAACTAAAATTTTAAGCCCAATGAAATAACAAAATCTTTTTGACGGGCCCAATTTGTATTTCCATAGTACCAGATTATATTTTAGGTGTCTATTTTTTCTAGTCGCACAACATTCAAGGGAATTCTCATGGACGACGTTTTACAACGTTTTATCATATATAGTTTGCTTGATTAATACAAGTATAAATGTTTTTAGTTTTATATTTTTTATGTTTATAATAATGTAAATGAATAAGTATCATATCAATTCTTATAGAAACTTATTCAATACATGTTCTCTTTCTCATTATCATCATCATACTCAGTAAATTCCACCAATAGAAAAGCTAAGGTAGAGTATGAGGAGGGTAAGACGTAGACAACCTTACTTCTACTCTGTAGAAATAGAGAGTCTGCTTCTAGTGAGACCGCGATTCAACTATACATGTTCTCTTTGTAACATCTAGTATTTGTACAAATAAATGACAAGGAGGAGCTTATTACCCCTGAATAAAAAAAACTATGGCGTATCACAAAAAGAAATTTAATGCTCATCTAATACATGGCCACAAACTTGTTAGGAGTTTGCATAAAATGGGCCAACCCATAAAACCTGAGCGGACGACCCGTTATAATCCAGTAACATAGCATATAGTACGGTTTGTGGTCTGAATAAAATAGGTTAACCGGTTCGGGCCAAAACCCAATGACAACCTATTCAACCCGTTAAACCCATAGAATTTACTATAGTAATGGGATGTGAATATACTTAAGATTTTACGTTGTGGAGGCGTGGACGAGGGCAAGCCCCTCAACGCCCCACACACCCTCTCGTTCATCTTCATCACCGGCGTTGCCATTTGGGGGCAACGATATTCTCATGGGCGTGGGGAATTGAAGATTAACTTTGGCTTGACTTATGAGGTATTTCAAAAAAAAACAAAAAAAAAAAAAAGAAAAAAACTAGTCGTTGGACGACTGGTTATATTAAAAAATTCTTAAATTCTATTATATATAGACATTTAATCACAAGGCTATTCAACTTATGTCCCCACACAGAAAAATTTCATCACCCTCAAAATTCCTAATTATTTAAAAATAAGAGTAAACTTCCGTTTTGCTCCCTGTGGTTTGGTCACTTTAACGATTTTGCCCCAAACGTTTAAAAATAGCCATTTTCCTCCAATAGTTTGCTATGGTTTTTTTCCATTTTGCTCCCACAATTTGGATGGAGTTAGAGGCGGGGAGCAAAATGGAAAAACCATAGCAAACTATTGGAGAAAAATATTTTTAAAGGTTTAGAACAAAACCGTTAAAGTGACCAAATCATAGGGAGCAAAACGGAAGTTTACTCTTTTGGAGTTGAATAATCTTTGGACTCACTTCTTGGATATAGGTAAGAGTACTCTTTAATGATAACAATTTACGAGTCAACATATTAGTTTTTGGTTTGTCAGAAAATATTATTTACGAAATTGTTATGTAGCAAAAATTTTAATAACTCTCCACAAATTTTACAGTTTCACAAATAACATAACGAATATATAGGACAAGAGTTAATTAGACAAAATACTAAAATAAATTAAAAACTGTTTTAACTAATTTATCAAATTAACGCTGTGAAATAATAGCAAATTCGAATTCTGGTTCTTCGTGTCTTTTACCGATAAATAAAACCGTTTTTTATAACTCACCACCCAACTCCGATGCCCCACCGTCGCTAGTCCCCCATTTACAGCACTGTTAGAATGTTACTTACAATAATTCGTTTGTTTTTACATTTGTTTTTTTAGTCACCCATCATCACCATCATCATCATCATCAATGACGAATGATACAACTAGATCACACAAAATCAAGGAAGGTGAATTCGTCCGACTAATTGGTGAAGTATTACAATCACCCGGCTACTAAGAAACATCTAAGTGTCAGGAGTTGGAATATCAAAATTCCAGTATCTTCTCATGAGGTCTATACGTTCACTGAACTTGTTCTTGACGGGAAGTGTGATACGAGTTTCATCACATTCAAAGCAAATTCAAGGTCTATACGAACCCGTGCTTAAATCCGCCTCTTTTCTTATACTGGAACAACACTTTTTACACCTCATGGAAGAGAATAAGATCGTTGATGCCTAAGAACATTAAGGGAGGAAATTACACCTCCTTTGGTTGAACCAGCGAGGGTTCTAGAACTTTTAGCATTGACGGTCTTAAACAAAGGTGTTGTTAACGTCAAACTGAAACCCAAATCGGAGGTGCTTTGAACGTTTCCGAATTTGTTTCCCCTGGGTCGTGATCCCACGAGAAAGATTGCTTTAGTTAGTCGACCGATCATTGCAGAATTCGTTCGCGGATCATGACGGTTCATAAACTAAACTTCTATCACACACAGTTCAAATTTTAGATGGGCATCAGGATAAGGTGTTATTTATTCTCCTTTCCCATAACGGAATGTTTTTAGTCTTGATTTCTAAGGACAACATAGCTATTATATGGCATGTTCGTCCCGATGGCAGCCTCGAGTTGCAGCATGCATTAAGAGGCCACATGTCACACCCCCAAAATACCACATACGGTAATCCCGCTAGGCGTGTGACGTACCAGCATATAGCCACCAATCACATTGAACTAACCATAAAATATTCAACAAAGTTTCCCCTTTCATTAAGTAAAACATTCATAACACAAAATCCACTTTAAATAGTTTCAGCGGAAGCAAATAGTAATTCATAGTTTAAACCTTTCAAAACCCAACGTATATAAATTCAATAACAAGACATGCATATCCAAGCAACGCGACCCATGACCCCTCCATCCATCCAGATAGCAAGTTCCTTTCCCATAGTGTCTAACGACCTGCGAGCATGCAACAAGTGTATCAGACAACGCTGGTGAGTTCATAGTTTTACGAAAACGTTGATTACCAAGTGTTTAGTTTTAATCCATTGAATATAATGTTGATAATACCCCGAATACAAGACGGCTCCAGATTATTTTGCCCTTTCTCCAATGCTCCTATCAAAGCATTGGTCATGACTAGGTCATTAGTTCGCACCCGTCCTCTCAGGTATGGGGTGAGGGTGCCAAACCTAAGTAGCGCTACCAACTAATACCCTGTTACCTCTCAGGTAACAAACAACAAGGAGGGACTTTAATGGTGATAGGATGAGTATATTATCCAACATTCCCGATTTTACCCACAAGACATATTCCTCTTAGGAATACCCATGATTTACCCAAAACCTATCCCTCTCAGGGATTCCTACTGATTGTCCCAACCATCGGGACGCATGCTCAAGAGGAATGAACTCACCTTTGATTTGCGTAGTATGTTTAATTACCCGTCCAAGTTGGTCAACCCAAACCCTACTAAGGTTACCAAACAATATCAGTTTCATAGTCATTCAAATCACATGTTTGTAAACAGTAAGTCACGTATGGTTACACAGTTGCATCTAGCAATAAGATCACAGACTGAATTATCGAACTAGCCCACATTCCATACACATGTCGCTTAACGTTAAACATTATGGTTATCATGCAACTACCTTATTGTATAAACAGGATACTCATCCATGCATACATTCAAATTGTCTACTGTTCCCAACTGTGTACTCCTACGTCGAACAACCCAAGTGAAATATCCCATGTGTGTCGAAAGACCACATGTTTCGTTGAGTCCATGTGTGGTGAAAGACCACATGTTTCGCCGAGTTAGGGTACAATGAATATCCCCATGTTTTGTCGCCCCTCATCAGGTAATGAAGCAGTTTCAACTCTTAGATCTAACAACAGTTAACATCCTAACAATTTCAACAACATCGATCATTGCACTTGTGGGTATCCTAGTTACAATCAACCGTTAAGCATCCTAATTTGTTCCGCATTTAACAGTTTCATCGGACATAAACATGTAACATTCACAGACCATACATCATCACCTGTTAATCTATCATGCCATTATTTCATTGTACAGACTTGACGAATCATAACACAAATATGAAAATATATCAATCATTGAAACCACCACACCCTATAATCGTTTCACATCTAACAGCCTATTACCGAAACCTTAATTCTCATGAAATCACAATCCTCAGAATTTCGTCTAATAATAAAGTTAGACACTAACCGGTATGCAAGATTGCACAAGGGATCTTGAGGATTAGGGAGAGATGCTCGAATGATAGAGAGCTTCACAGGGAATCAAGTTTGCTGTTGAATGGGAAAGGAAGGAAGACTTTAGGGTTTTGTTTACGGTTACTAATCATGAGGTTATAACATAAGAGGTTGGGCCGCGATTCACTCTGGACTGAGGCCCCCACTTCGGTGAAAAACCTGCTCAACGAATCACCATTTTTCGTCGAGACTAGTGATGGCGAAAAACTATATTTTCGTCGAGGTTTCATGTGACATCATCAGAACATATTTGCTAAACTCTAAAGGAACTATATTAACACTACACATATAACAACCCATCATTACACATAACCACTAATTATTCAAACAAACCATATTATAAAACAAGACTGTGCACTCAGTGGTGTGTAAAAGATAGACCTTGAAATCTCGGGTTGTCACATCATCCCCAACTTGAAAGAAATTTCGTCCCGAAATTTGGAAAGTAATCCGAAGCAGCAAGACGTTAACTCAGGATGACTGTGGATTTTCTGCGGGTACCACATCATCCCCAACTTGAAAGGGAATTTCGTCTCGAAATTCACCAGTTACATCGGATTTAGATTTGTCGGCAGGGAACAAGTGAGGGTACTTGAGCTTCATCTGGTCCTCGTTTTCCCATGTGAACTCCGGTCCACGCCTTGAGTTCCAACGAACTCTCACAATTGGGATTCGACTGTGCTTACGAACCTTGACCTCTCGGTCCATAATTTCTATTGGTTACTCGACAAACTACAATTTGTCGTCAATTCTGAGCTCTTGAAGTTGCACCACCAGTGTTTCATCAGATAAACACTTCTTTAGTTGCGAAACATGGAATAAATCATAAACGTTACCAAGCTCAGGAGGTAACTCGAGCTTGTACGCCACCTTACCAATTCGCTCTAAAACTTTGAATGGCCCAACATAGCGTGGATTAAGCTTGCCACACTTCCCAAAGCGCACCACACCCTTCCAGGGTGAAACTTTTAGCATAACATGATCGCCTACAGCGAATTCCAAGGGTTTCCTACGCTTGTCAGCGTAGCTTTTCTGACAGTCGCGCGCTGCCGCCACACGGTTTCTGATCTGGACAATCTTTTCTGAAGTTTCAAGAACAAGTTCCGGGCCTATAACTTGGATGTCACCCACCTCAGCCCAACAAAGAGGAGAGCGGAATTTCCGACCATACAACGCTTCAAACGGAGCTGCCTAGATGCTAGTGTGGTAACTGTTGTTGTAGGAGAACTCGATCAGCGGCAAATGTTTCTCCCAGCCCTTACCAAAATCAATCACACATGCTCGCAGCATGTCTTCAAGTGTCTGGATGGTTCGCTCACTTTGACCATCCGTCTGTGGGTGATAAGCAGTACTCATGTCGAGGCGTGAGCCGAACGATTTATGCATCGACTGCCATAAATCAGATATGAAACGCGGATCACGATCAGAGATGATAGAGGTTGGCACCCCGTGCCTAGAAACCTCTTCTTTCAGATAAACAGCAGCGAGTTAAGAGAACTTATCCGTTTCCTTGATCGCAAGGAAGTGCACAGATTTCGTGAGGCGGTCGACGATCACCCAGATGGTATCGTTTCCGTTTTGAGTTCTCGGCAAACCATTGAAGAAATCCATAGCAATTTGCTCCCATTTCCACATGGGTATTTCTAGTTGTTGAAGCAGGCCTGAGGGTTTTTGATACTCGACCTTGACTTTCGCACACGTCATACACTTACTCACGTACCTTGCGATGTAAGCCTTCATCTTCGGCCACCAATATAAGGCTTTGAGGTCCTGATACATCTTATCTGAACCTGGGTGAGCAGAGTATCGAGAATTATGCGCTTCGTCCATCACAAGTTCCCTAAGATTTCCAAACTAAGGAACCTATATCCGTTCCATAAAATAGTATATATGCCGTCAGATTTCTTCTCAAGTCGTTTCTCCATGCCCCGCAAATACTCAGCTTCTAGATTTTCTTCCTTCAATGCTTCAGTCTGAGCCGAGCGGATCTGATCAGGAAGATTCAAGTGAATAGTGAGCTGTAAGGCTCGCACAGGCTTTGGCTTCGTTTCCTTTCTACTAAGGGCATCAGCTACCACATTAGCTTTACCCGGGTGATACTTGATGGCCAGTGGTAGTCGTTCAAGAGTTCTACCCAGCGACGCTGTCGCATATTCAATTCCTTTTGGTCGAAAATATGCTGAAGGCTCCTGTAATCGGTGTAGATGGTGCATTTGGTACCTACAGATAATGCCTCCAGATTTTCAATGCGAAAACCACGGCTCCCAGTTCCAAATCATGAGTTGTGTAATTTTTCTCGTGAACCTTCAACTGTCGAGAGGCATAGGCTATCACTTTCTCGCGTTGCATCAGCACGCAACCGAGACCCTGAATAGAAGCATCACAATATACTACAAAATCCTCGGTACCTTCTGGTAAAGACAAGATCAGTGCACTGCAGAGTTTCAGTTTCAAAAGTTGGAAAGCATCCTCCTGCTTTGTTCCCCAAGAATACACCACGCCTTTCTGTGTCAAGGAGGTAAGAGGTTGAGCGATCTTTGAGAAATCCTTGATAAATCTTCGATAATACCCAGCGAGACCGAGAAATTGTCGCACCTCCGAAGGATTCTTTGGCGCCGCCCAATTCCTGATAGCATCAATTTTAGCAGGATCCACGTGTATCCCTGATTTATTAACAATGTGGCTAAGGAAATGCACTTTTCGTACCCAGAAGTCACACTTAGAGAACTTCGCGTAGAGTTGCTCCTTCCTCAGAAGTTCCAAAATAAGACGCAAGTGTCGCTCGTGGTCTTCCTTGCTCTTAGGGTAGATCAAGATGTCATCAATAAACACGATAACGAAGTCGTCAAGATACGGATTGCACACACGATTCATAAGGTCCATGAAGACTACTGGCGCGTTTGTCAACCCGAATGGCATAACTAGAAACTCATAATGGCCATACCGCGTTCGAAAAGCCGTCTTTGGAACATCCTCCTCCCGGATTCTCATCTGATGGTAGCCCGATCTTAAATCAATCATCGAGTAGAAACTTGACCCCTGCAACTGGTCACATAGATCGTCGATACGTGGTAAGGGATAGCGGTTGTTGACTGTCACCTTGTTGAGTTCTCGATAATCTATACACATACGAAAGGACCCATCTTTCTTCTTCACAAACAAAACTGGGGCTCCCCAAGGTGATGAACTGGGTCAGATAAAACCTCTATCCAATAGTTCTTGAAGTTGATTAGATAACTCTTCCAACTCTCCTGGTGCAAGACGATAAGGAGCATGGGCAATCGGAGCTGCTCCTGGCATAAGGTCAATCTGGAATTCCACCTGGCGATGTGGAGGTAAACCGGGTAACTCTTCAGGAAACACGTTAGAAAACTCACGAACTACTGGAAGGTCCTCGATCTTCCTCTCTTCAAGTAGCAAATCGGTAACAAGAGCTAGAATAACAGGGTAGCCCTTTCGTAGACACTTCTGGGCTTTCATGGCTGAGATGATGCCAACCATGGCACCACTACGATGACCCTGAACCAACAAAGATTCCCCACTGGGGAGAGGGATACGCACGATTTTCTCTTTACAGAGAATTTCCGCTTGATGCTTAGACAACAAATCCATACCAACGACCACATCAAAACTTCCAAGAGTGACGGGGAGTAGGTCAATGTCGAACACTTGACCCATGAGATCAAGTTTACAACCAAAAAGAACATGAGAAGCTTCAGTCGATTTACCATCAGCTAATTCTACTACATGCTTATTTACAAGAGGTGTGGGAGTCAACCCTAACTGACGACTGAACCCCAAAGACACATAACTCCAATCGGCACCAGAGTTGAATAAAACAGAAGCAAAAAGATCATTCACAGAAAACGTACCGGTCACAACGTTGCCATTATTGCGAGCTTCCCCAGCACCAAGAGTAAATACTCTTCCACGCGCCCCGTTCCCACCATTGTTCCCATTGTTGTTATTCTCAGTATTGTTGTTGTTGCCAGCATTCTGATTAAGCTGAGGGCAATCCCGCTTAAAATGACCCTCATCACCACACTGAAAGCACCCCTTTCGATTTCCCTGATTCTTTTGAGGCTGCTGCCTCTCCTGTTGTTGCGGCTGCTTTGGGAGCCAACCCCTACAATCTTTAGCCATATGAGCCACCTTGTTGCACCTGTAACATACCCGGGTGCACGACCCACGATGGTGGAACATACACTTATTACACTTTGGTAGCTTTCCCGCGTAGGAACCCTGATTCGTATTGTTGCCTTGATTCTGGTTCACAGAAGACGTCTGGCTAAATCTACGGTTGATACTGTTGTCTGCCCTTTTCTATGACTGATTCGAGTTGGACACCTTGTCCACCTCATTCCACTTACGTTTGTTGTCAGAAACGGGAGTAGTAGCTGTAGCAGTGGTGGCGGTGGTAGAAACACGCGGTGGTAGTGAGCCACGCTCCACTTCCTTGTCTGTGATCTTGTGAGCTAAACGGATGACCTGAGGTAAATTGTTGAGATTCGCTGCAGTAACCAAACCCTTCACCTATGGGGCCAATCCCTTGATGTATAGCTCGATTCTTCGGTGTGGGGGTCGTGATAAGTCCGGGCACATAATAGCTAACTCATGAGACCGTTTTGTGTATGCCTCAATCTCAGACCCCACCATCTTCAGATCATAGTATTCGTTCTCCAGTTTCTGAATCTCATCGCGAGGACAATACTCCTACCTCATCAACTCCTTAAAATCGTCCCAAGTAGTGGCATTCGCCATGTCAATACCCAACATCTGGACCTGGGCATTCCACCATGTCAAGGCACCATCTTGGAGTGTGCTTGAAGCATACTTCACTCTGTCCCCGACAGGACAGTTACACATTGCAAACACTGATTCGGCTTTCTCAAACCAACGCAAGAGTCCCACAGCCCCTTAAGTCCCACTGAAGGTCTGTGGCTTACAATCCATGAACGTCTTGAATGTACAAGCATGTGGATTGTATTGATTCAGATTAGCTTGATGACTTAAGAACGAAAGAAAATACAACACACGGGTAGGAGCTATGTTCGCGACACAAGAATAAAGGGTAATTGGCACATATCGTACCAGCTTGATAGGCTGCCAAAGCCTCAGCCACATGGGTGTTGATCAGGTCAGTCAATTATGCCTGAGTCATAGCAATGTGTCCACGTCCGTGACCTCGTCCGCTCATGATTCTATATAAGAAGAGGAGAAGGGTTAAGAGTCGAGATAAGGTCGGAGTCAAACCTCACGATGACTTCTACAGACTACCAAGTTTTCACCAAACAACAGGGTGGAACCCCTCTCACACTCGTTAGATCTCACTGGGACTCACATGCACCCCACATTGCTATTATGTGTGCACCCATAATAGGAATGCGATTTGCATGTTTATCTCAGTTCCTCTTAACTCATGCTAAAAGGTTCCTCAAATTTTCACAACAAGACAGACCACACAAACATAGACCACGAAATCTAACGGAATATCGCACTGTGACTCTATCAATCACACAACCGAGGTAAATACACATAACTTCAGTCTGAAATGAAAGTGTGTGCAATCGCATGCAACAATGTACATAAGTGTATGCTAGATATACTACTCAATAAGTAAACGAGAGACGAACCTTGTAATCTGGAGCTGAGTGTCATGGTCGCTTTCTGAAATGTTCGGTTATAGTCTGGTTTTATAAAAACGTTTTAAAACCTAGTTCACTATAACCAGTGGCTCTGACACCAAACTGTCACACCCCCAAAATACCACATGCGGTAATCCCGCTAGGCGTGTGACGTACCAGCATATAGCCACCAGTCACATTGAACTAACCATAAAATATTCAACAAAGTTTCCCCTTTCATTAAGTAAAACATTCATAACACAAAATCAACTTTAAATAGTTTCAGCGGAAGCAAATAGTAATTCATAGTTTAAACGTTTCAAAACCCAGCGTATATAAATTCAACAACAAGACATGCATATCCAAGCAACACGACCCATGACCCCTCCAGCCATCCAGAGAACAAGTTCCTTTCCCATAGTGTCTAACGACCTGCGAGCATGCAACAAGTGTATCAGACAACGCTGGTTTGTTCATAGTTTTACGAAAACGTTGATTACCAAGTGTTTAGTTTTAATCCATTGAATATAATGTTGATAATACCTCGAATACAAGACGGCTCCAGATTATTTTGCCCTTTCTCCAATGCTCTTATCAAAGCATTGGTCATAACTATGTCATTAGTTCACACCCGTCCTCTCAGGTACGGGGTGAGGGTGCCAAACCTGAGTAGCACTACCAACTAATACCAAGTTACCTCTCAGGTAACAAACAACAAGGAGGGACTTTAATCGTGATAGGATGAGTATATTATCCAACATTCCTGATTTTACCCACAAGACATATTCCTCTCAGGAATACCAATGATTTACCCAAAACCTATCCCTCTCTGGGATACCCACTGACTGTCCCAAATACCGGGACGCATGCTCAAGAGGAATGAACTCACCATTGATTTGCTCTGTATGTTTAATTACCCGTCCAAGTTGGTCAACCCAAACCCTACCGCGGTTACCAAACAATATCAGTTCGTAGTCATTCAAATCACATGTTTGTACACAGTAAGTCACGTATGGTTACACAGTTGCATCTAGCAATAATATCACAAACTGAATTATTGAAGTAGCCCACATTCCATACACATGTCGCTTAATGTTAAACATTATGGTTATCATGCAACTACCTTATTGTATAAACAAGATACTCATCCATGCATACATTCAAATTGTCTACTGTTCCCAACTGTCTACTCCTACGATGAACAACCCAAGCGAAATATCCCATGTGTGGCGAAAGACCACATGTTTCGTTGAGTCCATGTGTGGTGAAAGACCACATGTTTCGCCGAATTAGGGTACGACGAATATCCCCATGTTTCGTCGCCCCTCATCAGGTAATGAAGCAGTTTCAACTCTTAGATCTAACAACAGTTAACATCCTAACAATTTCAACCACATCGATCATTGCACTTGTGGGTATCCTAGTTACAATCAACCATTAAGCATCCTAATTTGTTTCACATATAAAAGTTTCATCGGACATAAACATGTAACATTCACAGACCATACATCATCACCTGTTAATCTATCATGCCATTATTTCATTCTACAGACTTGACGAATCATAACACAAACATGAAAATATATCAATCATTAAAACCACCACACCCTATAATCGTTTCACATCTAACAACCTATTACCGAAACCTTAGTTCTCATGAAATCACAATCCTCAGAATTTCGTCTAATAATAAAGTTAGACACTAAATGGTATGCAAGATTGCACAAGGGATCTTGAGGATTAGAGAGAGATGCTCGAATGATAGAGAGCTTCACAGGGAATCAAGTTTGCCGTCGAATGGGAAAGGAAGGAAGACTTTAGGGTTTTGTTTACGGTTACTAATCATGAGGTTATAACATAAGAGGTTGGGCCGTGATTCACTCTGGGTCGAGGCCCCCACTTCGGCGAAATACTTGCTCGACGAATCACCATTTTTCGACGAGACTAGTGATGGCGAAAAACTATATTTTCGTCGTGGTTTCATGTGACATCATAACATATTTGCTAAACTCTAAAGGTACTATATTAACACTACACATATAACAATCCATCATTACACATAACCACTAATCATTCAAATAAACCAAATTATAAAACAAGACTGTGCACTCAGTGATGTGTAAAAGATAGACCTTGAAATCTCGGGTTATCACTCCACAATGCACCCATTTGCTGCCTTTTCTGGAGTTATAATGACGAGCAACTTATTACATGTGATCTAGAAGAGGTCATGACGCGTTGGACGGTAAGTCTGGTAGATGACTTGGTGTTTTTAATAAGAAAAATTGCGGTATGATTTCACGTGGTTGGTTTCCGAATGGTCAAAATATGTTTTCTAGTTTGACCACTAAGAGTATTATGATGTGGGATTTGGATGCGAAGAGTTTGGCTAGTTGGATGTGAAGCAGCACTTCAAAGAGTTGTAACTTGTAGATTACAAGTGACAGGAAGCATATTATTTCACCTGTGAAGGAAAACATGATCGTTTTAATTGAACGGGAATCAGCGTTCATACACCAATATAAGAGGACAATAACAATGTGTCGTTTGTTTTAGCCATGGATGATATGTTTTTTCTCGTTAGTCTGTAAAACAAAGAGATACACTGGCAGAGTATCGATGGAGAAAGGTGGGTCGTCGCCAAGTATGAAGGCCGTACTTGTTCCCGGTTTGTGGTGTGGGCCTGTTTGTGTAGGGTTGGTTAAGCACTTGTAGCTAGTGGCAGTGACGATATTATTTTTTTAAATTGTTATGTAGCAAAATTTGTAATAACTCTCCACAAGTTTTTACAGTTTCGTAAATAACATAACGAATATATAAGGAAAGAGTTGATTAGACAAAATACTAACATAAATTAAAAACCTTTTTAACGAATTTATAAAAATTATAGTGTGAAATAATAACAAGTACAAATTTTGGTTCTTCCCGACTTTTACCAATATAAAATCGTTTTTTATAACTCACCACCCACCTCCGCGCCCCACCGTCGTTAGTCCCTCAATTACGCCACCATTAAAATGTTTATTAACATTAATGCTTTTACATTTGTTCTTGCTAGTCCCCTGTCATCATCATCAATGGCATAATCATCAATGGCGGGTGATACAATTGGATCACACAAAATCAAGAAAGGTGAATTCGTCTGACTAATTGGCGAAGCATTACAATCACTCGGCTTCCAAGAAACATATAAACATCTAAACGTTTGGAGTTGGAATCTGAAATTCCAATATCTTATCATGAGGTTTTTACGTTCACCGAACTCGTTCTTGATGGGAAGTGGGATGCGAGTTTGATCACATTGAAACAAATTCAAGGTCTAGACAAACCCGTGCTTAAATCCGCCTCTTTTGTTACACTAGAACAACATTTTTTACAACTCATGGAAGAGAATAAGACAGTAAATGCTCTAAAACTATTAAGGGAGGAAATTACACCTCTTTTAATTGAACCAGAGAGGGTTCTAGAAGTTTCAGCATTGATTGATGGTCTCAAACAAAGGTGTTGTTAACATCAAGGCGAAACCCAAATCGGATTCGAACTTTACAGAATTTGTTCCTTAGGGTGTTGTGATCCCACGTTGAGGATTACTTCAGTTAGTCATTTGAGCATTGCTGAATTCATTCATGGATCATCACAGTTCAAGAACTCGACTCCCCTCACACACGATTCAAATTTTAGAAGGGCATTAAGATGAGGTGATGTTTATTCTGTTTTCTCATAACGGAACGTTCTTAGCCTCGGGTTCTAAGGATAATAGAGATATTATATGGGGTGTTCATCCCAATGGAATTCCTCGAGTTGTGCCATACATTAAAAGGCCATAAGGCACCTATTTGTTGCGTTCTTGGAGTCCTAATGACAAACAACTTCTTACTTGTGGTTTAGAAGAGGTCGTGAGGCACGCTAAGTCTGCTAGATGCCTTGGTTTCTTTAGTAGAGGAAATTGCGGTATATTTTCATGCGGTTGGTCTCCGGATGGTCAAAATGTGTTTTATGGCTTGACCACTAAGAGTATTATGATATGGGATTTGGATGCGAAGAGTTTGGATAGTTGGATGTATAGCAGCACTTAAAAGAGTTGTAACTTGCAGATTACAAGTGAATATTAAACTTCTTGGTTCTTAATAGCCAATTGATATGAGTAGAAGTGAGATCCGCAGGTAATCATGTGAAATGAAAACAGATGTAGTTCAACTTACAGTTAGAAAGATTCAAAAAGGAGAGAGGGTTAACCTCGTATTTCTTTCTCCATCATCGTGCCAGATTGGGTCTTAACGACATCATCTCAGCTAGGGAGGGAATGTAAATTAAAAGGTGTGGGACTATTCAAATTTCAACTTTTTATTATTTATTAAATAATAAATAGATTTTTAATAACAATAATAAAATACATACAATTCTAAATAATTTTTTGTTGATGCACTTTTTTAGATGTCACTAGTGAGTTTCGGTTTGCGTCCGACGTCAACGACGTTCCTCTGTCGTACGAGTCGAAGAACGAGATGCAAGTGACATAATGACGAGAACGACAAGACTACGAGATTTTTTGTCGATAGTCATGGACTGTCGATGTGTAATTAACAAGGACTATCGATCATCAAAAGACTGCCGATCTAACCTTGTTACATGAAATTTGTTGATTAGCATGGAAAGGCATTAAGACTGTCGATATGAAGGTCAGTCATGGGACTGTCGATCTTGTCATATTCACTGTCGATCCATATAATTGGACTGTCTGTGAGATTCTATGTGTGTAGTATAAATAGTTGTTCTCGTGTCACTAATAAGACAGATGTCACGGAGTAACTTCTGACTCACATGTAGCGACTTAAATTTGTCCTGAGTTACGCTTTTGTGCCCAACGATGATAAGTTTTTATGGGAATCAAGTGATGGTTGCAAGTGTTGCTTACAAAGAAACAACATAGTATTGATTAGAACAAGGTTTACAAGAGTGAGCTATGAGTACAAGTATACAAACTTGCTATTGTGTTGGGTGATCTCCAAATGAGACCCCTTCCACCTATTTATACTTGCTAACTACTAGTTCTAGAGAATTATCTAACTAGAGAATTCTATACAAAATATCCAAGATATTAAGAGCTGATTACCAGATCTTTCTTGCAAAATATCTGGCCATTCCAAGAGTTTTCAAGGCTTTTCTAGATGCTTCTTGGCTGCAACTCTTGGCAAAAATTATCAGCCCGTTCTAGGCCTTTCCTAGACCCTTGAAGGCTGATCTAGGCCCTTCCGATGGTGCTAAAATGTTCCAACAACTTGTAGGCTGTTTCGGAGACTTCCGGGCAGCCTTAGACACCTCTTTAGTGTTCCAGAATCTTCCAGAACTCGCGAAAAAAGTTTGTATTTAGGTGGATCGTGACATTCTCCCCCACCTAAATTCATGACATCCTCAAAGGAGTTGCAAATTCCTCTTAAAGCATTACCGAGCAATTCCAGCCTATTTTGTAACCTTGCAACCTGTCACTTAGTCTTTTGATGATACGTCAGTTTACACTAGTAAATACAAATAACCGACTCATTTTGAAAATATTTCAAAATTGTTTTAAGCGTACAAGGCACATGTAATTTATAAATAACTTGGGACAATTACAATAATCTTATATATAGTTTTACATTCCTGTCAATACATATGGGGTTCGGTGCAGAAAGTGAATAACATGATTAACCGACATGCCATTTTAACCCACAAAGGGGTATCCCCAATATGGGTAAGAAAAATATTTTATAACAGAATTAGCATCTGTCAGGTGTATGCCTACACCCCGTGCTTAGTCGTGGCCATTAGCAACTTAAATGAGCCAAGGATATCAAGGACATGGTCGCGTTAACCCCCAATGCTTAAGTTGTCAGACAAAAAAAATTAAAACGGGTTATGCGGATTTTCTAGTCACAATCCGACATATGATCCCATACCCGACCAAGCGGTAAATATTTACCGTATCCCAAGCCCGTATAGGGAAAATAGGTTAAGAGTATTTACTTGGCTTAAAAAAGTCTTACAATGCAAGAAATTTTAACAAGCACAACCGTAATCGATTAACTAAGCGTAGTTGCAATCTACCGGAATGCCTTGGTCTATTAGAATGTTAACAGGTCCTATTCAAGTCATAGACTTGGACCGGTTAACTTAAAATAATGAAAACGGTACGATACTCTTGATTAAGCGATGACCGGATAGAACTTAGTTTAAACCCCATAAGTACTAAGACTTATATAATATGGGTAAATAATATACATTATGGAATTTGAAATAAAATTGAAAGATTTGACTCGTTTCAGTAAACTTACGTAAACTAGTTACATAAGCTCAACCGTACGCGTATAAGCGATATCAAGTAACCGGATGAGTCATAAACAAGTTCCATATGCCAAAATACTTTAATTAAGTTGTAACATCAGTAGGTTATCTACTTATATAACCACTATTTTAAAATCAAAATATGCACCATAAGGGCATTTATGGAATTTGAAATAAAATTGAAAGATATGACTCGTTTCAGTAAACTTACGTAAACTAGTTACATAAGCTCAACCGTACGCGTATAAGCGATATCGAGTAACCAGATGAGTCATAAACAAGTTCCATATGCCAAAATACTTTAATTAAGTTGTAACATCAGTAGGTTATCTACTTATATAACCACTATTTTAAAATCAAAATATGCACCATAAGGGCATTTCAGTCACAATGTGACATAATTTGAGAACTTGCATAAAAATCTAAGTTATGAACAAGTTCATTATGCTAAAATACTTTAATTATGTTATAATATCAGCACATAAGCTCAACCGTACGCGTATAAGCGATATTTGGTAACCGGATGAGTCATAAACATGTTCCATATGCCAAATTACTTTAATTAAGTTGTAACATCAGTAGGTTATCAACTTATATGACCATTATCGTTTTAGAATCAAAATATGCACCATAAGGACATTTTAGTCAATATATAACATAATTTATGAACTTGTAATAAAACTCAGGTTATGAACATGTTTATTATACCAAAATATGTTAATTACAATAACATATCAGTAGGTAATTCATTTTACAAGTTCACCATTGATTAAAACCAAGTTTTATACAAAAAGGGCATTTTGGTCATAAGAGGCATATTATAAGAACTTGTGTAAAAACTCAGAATCTGATTATGATCAAGTAGCATAAACACAGAGGGTTATTCTACACTATAATATGATCATAGTGCAACTAATAGTCAGTAGATAAAGTTGCTAAATTGGGTCAGAATCGAAAGTCAAAGAAGAAGTTAAGATGCTCGATTTTCGGTTGCAAACCGACACTTAAACTAGAAATGACTGGTTGAACATGTTCATACATGTTCTAGTATTAATTACTAACTGATTTAGTGTTAAAAACATGAAGTATAACATTTACAAGTTTATTTCATATAGTTTTCGAAAATCTGCCCTGTGACTTTTTATTTAACTTAACTTTGACCTGTCATTTGACCAACTTAACGTGATTTCCAGGAGGTGCCCTTTTAAGGGATTAACACCTACCTTATTATAATCATATAGCCATGTTCGACTCGAACAATGGCTGGACCATAATGGTTTAAACCGAAAGTCAAAGTAAAAGTCAATTTGCTTGACTTTCGGCTTATAAAAGCCTATAAAAACGAAATTAATTGGAAAGGAACACTTACAAGTGATCCTTGGAATGTTTGAAACTTAGTAGGATGCTCCTATATGATCAGGAACTTCCAGGGAGGGAGAAGAGATGATATTTAAGAAAGGTGCAAGTTGTGAATGTAAACTATGCTCCTATTTTATTTATACCTGATGATCATGAACAAGATCAATCCAAGTGTCTAGCACTGATCTAGGATCATTACAAGTGTGTATGGACGTGTAATTAACTAAGGATGGGTGGCATAATTCAAGTTAAGTGGCAACCATGCAGCAATACTAGGGCTGCACACAAGAATCTGCCAGCTCTGGTCCTTACGGACCGTACGAGCTAAGTGCTTATGGTCCGTAAGCCTGCTTCAGCGCCCAATGTTTTGAATCTTATGCGGACCATAAGGCATAAGCCTTTACGGTCCGTATCCTTTGCTCAACAACAAAAAAATAACTGCTTACAGTCCGTAAAGGGTCACTCAGAGGCAATACATTTAGCATGTTGACACCTTTAGTCCCTCAACATTCAAACTTTCAAAAGCTGTCAAAATTAGTCCTTCTCGTCCAATTATTAGACATAAATGAGAGTATGGACACGTGTCATTGTATAACTCGACATGAATTTACGAGTTGTTACACCAATGCCCCAGTTAATCCTATACATGTGACCCGCTATAACAAAAAGAATTGCAATGGCTAAATGATGATGCACAGTTTGATATAATTTATGTATTGTTTATTTAATTAGTAATATTAATTATTTTTTATTAAATATTAAAAAATGGAAAAATAAAATTCATAACAAGATAATCCATTATATAAAAAACAAGCGTACAACAATTTAAAAAACACACTTAAAACCTAAAAAATAATAATCTTCCTATATTAATAAACAAAAATCATTTTTGGACACGTGTCACTTTCTGATGTTTTCTCACTTTTTTTTCCATTTATCTCTCATATTAAATAATAATAATTTTAAACAAAATATTAGATAAGAATAGACATTTGTTTTTGTTATGATCATATTAAATATTAATAATAATAATAATAACAATAATAATTTTTTAAAAAATAGATAAGAATATAAACATTTATTTTTATTATAATCAAGTAAATAATAATAATAATAATAATAATAATAATAATAATAATTTGAAACCAAAAAAAAGTTTATACTTCATTCAAAGAGAATTAAATTCTTGATTTTACGGTATAATTCAAAAAAAAAATAATGAAACATATAAAAACGTGGAGATTGATATCCACCTTTTTGTACCGTAAACTCTTTAGAATATAAATTTAAGACGAGTGTATTATGAATGGAATAAACAAATAAGCATAAAGATACATAAAACTAACTAAAATAATTGTATCTCATAATTTGAATGTATAATAAAAACGGGATTCAACCAAATGTAATACATGTGTTTTAAACCTAATAATAAAAAAAGCAAAATGTTATAATAACTAAATAGTACATCAATGTTTATTTTTAAAAGATAAATCTTGATGACTATTTGTATTAACATATGACATTATATTTTATTCAACATGTGCAATATATGAGTTTTTTTTTAAAAGATACATCTTTTTATTATTATTTATCAACTAAAACTAAATTTATGCAACCCGTGTAATATACAGGGTTCTAACCTAGTATACATAAAATAAAAATAAAACAAGCTTAAACTTTTTTTCCTACAACACAAAACCACTTCAAACCTCCATCTCTTTACCTAATTTTTCTTTTATTGAAACTATATTTAATTTATATAATCTAGTTATAAAATAAGTTATCTATATATAATAACTATATAGAGCAAATCTAATGGACAAGATTATAACTTTACCATGTTTACAAGTTACGAAGCATCATGTACAAGGATGTTTAAGCCATTTTAAAGGGGTTAAAACTGTATTTCACCCAAAGTTTTAGGTAAAAGTAATGATGGCTAATTATATGATTTTAATTTGGCAACTGAATATAGGTTCTCGTGGGTTTCGGTAACTCCGGCAAGTGCCATGGCTTAAGATATGCGCTTGCATGTGCCGTTTCTTGCCGGATCTTGGGTCGCTGAGTTCGGATCAATTTTTCGGTGACAAGATCCCGACGAACAAGGTAATATCAAATGAGTTTTGGTTATTTTTCTGATTTGCATATTTATAATTGTATCTGAGGTTTTGTATTTTTTCATGGTTTATTCAAATCATCACTCTTATCATATGTTTTCTTTAATTTCATATGCATTAATTGGACAAGATACCATTTTTTGATAGATGGACAGAACGTGATCGATTGTAGTTGGGTAACAACGTGATCTAGGCTTAGTTTTGCTATTCAAAAAGGGGTAGCGGTGCAGCTTGTTGCCCGTTTACCAACTATCTTGATGTAAATTATCATATAAAGTAAATATATTTCGTTGTATTCATCAGGTAATTTTTGTGAAGTTGAACTCTAGAGTAAACATCTACATTATTACTTATTAGTCTGTTTTAATGGATGTGAACAAGCAAGGGAAGATAAATATTGTCGAATTAAAGGCTTGGTCATAATATTTCTGATGCCGAGTTGAAGTATCTGGTGCTGGCACTGCACCCATAGCGAGTCAAAGAAATAATAGAAGGCTAAATAGTCCGATGATTAACCTCTTTTACAACATCTTTGGACCATTTTTAAAACAGCCTGTCTGACCTGTACCCAATTTTGTCATAAACCGTTTTGACCGAACCAAAATAACATTTCTCTAAAACGAGACGACCTAAACCCACAATTGAAGTTGTTTAGAAGTGTGCAATACATAAAGAGAGTCATTTATAACGAGGTAAGGTTCTGAACATTCTTTTCCAGCACTCACTACATGTTAAATAAAGCTGTTTTTTATTCAACGACATAACGAACAAAAAAATCTAGCCGAAGTATCAGAATCATAAAATTCGCGTTTGGAATCATAGAATTCGCGATTGATTTTCTTAACTGGATCGACGATTGGGATCCAAGAATTTGCAAATTCCCGCCGATTTGGATCGCGATTTCACAGCGACCGGTACGCCAGCGATTTGCGATTGGGTACATCACACACCAATACGAAAATCGCGGCTCTTAGAGCGAATTAGGTAACTATGATTTCGGCTCCGACCCTGATGAGTTTGGTATCGACAATAGTGGTGAGATCATACATGTCATATGATGGTCTGTAAGTTTGAGTCATATGTTAAATGCCAAACTTAGAGGTGATGAAATGGGTCAGTTTACCACGGTTGGCTAAACAGGTCAAAACGAGTTCATGCCAAAACGTTTCTTTATTGGGGTGGGTTAACCCATTAATCTTCATTAAAAAGATTAACATACCAACACAAGTAAAAAAAATTAAGTATGACAGAGCATTCGTTTCAGATGGATAAATTTACCTCGACTCGATAGATTGCAAGATAGGCGCCAAAAGCGGCGGTGGCAACGACATCGTGTGGAACAGAAGTTGGGGCCTGTGGCTGAAATAGACCAATATGGTAATCTATGTTAAGGGTATTGTACATGGTAAGTGTTGATGGTAAGTTAGTGGTATGTTCACGCCCCTTATTGTCGACTCCGGAGCAACGCGCGGGTTTCCCGCTAATTCAATTAATAATATTAATAATTAAATATTAAAAATATTAAAAAATAAAATTCATAACAAGATAATCCATTAAATAAAAAACAAATGTACATCAAGATAAAAAAAAAAACACTTAAAACCTAAAAATAATAACATACAAAAAATAAAAATAAAACAAACTTAAACTTATTAAAATTTCAATATTTTTTATTTCGTTATCTAGTAAATTTATTTAATAAAAATTCAAATTAAAATACTAAAAATAAATATTTATTTATTTCATTATCAAACGGATGACGACTACGACGGTTTTGAGGTCTATAACTGTTCAAACTTAATTAAAATACTAAAATGAATGTTTATGCTAATGAATTTATGTACCCTCATATGAATGTACGGTTTTGAGGTCTATGACGGTTTTGGGGTGTAAGTTGATTTAAGAATGATTTCTTCCAGTTTTGATAGTTTTGCATCATAAAGTCCAATTGCAAGCTTGATTTATATGTGTAATTAAGGCGTTCTCTTTTAGATTAGGTGACATTTTTTAATTGAATTTATGTATATTTTCTGGGAAGTGAGAAAATTTTGATGGTATCTTAACATAAATTCATATGAGGGTACATAAATTCATTAGCATAAACAATGAATTAATGTAATCTCATCTTTTAAATTCATTAGCATAAGAATAAATACCTTAGGTGACATGTGTTAAATAAATACCTTAGGTGACATGTGTTAAATATATTTCTTAGCATAAACAACAAATTTATGTACCCTCATCCGTTTAGTTTCATTATGGAATTATATGCAGTCAGAGCATTAACTACTTGGCTTGCTCCGAGAGGGTGATGGTGTTGCAACCCGTGTTCTAGAGAATTTGGGAGTTGACAGTAGTAACATTGCACTTAGGCTTGCCTGAATTTTTTTTTTTTTTTTTAGGTTTTGCTTATTTTTCTTTTAAATTACAAGTAGGTGGTTCGATTGGTTGGTGAGAGTGCAACTCAAAAGGCAAGATGCTAACATTGGGGAATATGGAACAAACTTAACAAAAAGAGGTAGTTTGGGGTATGGATCTTTTCCATGTGGATTTTACTTTTTATTATCATATTGTTTCTAAAAAAGATCATTTACAGGGTAAGTTGGACCAGTTGTTGGAAGGAAACCACAAATTGAATGAGTCACCCAGATTTTGGGCGAGAATAACCCATGCGTTATTGGGTTTCTAGTTCCTTTTTCGATTGATTCATACGAGAGTTTCAGAAAACTTATATGTTATCAATTTACAATGTGGCGAAGCTTAGGGTGGAAGTCGCCGGACGTAAAAAATTATATAAAACCGGGGGGTCAAAAACGTATATACTGAAAAATTTCTATACGAAAACTACATACGAGCTACTGAGTGTACATATTCGCCCATGGGTGTTTGGACTTACTACATTAAGGTTTTATTGTGCATTGCTTTGTTGTGCGTTATTTAATTTGGTTCGTACGTTCTTTTCCTTCGGCCATGTGTCTATGTACATGTCCTCTTCGTTTCTTTTATGTTCTCTTTTGTTTTCAAACATGCATTGTTTGGTCTTTTGCGCGCTCTTTTATCTGGAACTTCTCTTCGTTATGGGCCATATATCTTATTAGGAATGTGACCAAAATGAATTTTCTTGATTTACCAAAATAACATAAGAGGGAAGCACTTAACAAACCCATCTTGTGTTTGAGAAAATATAATCAATCATCCAAACCATAAGAAAATTGAAAAATGAATCCATAAAACACATCAAAACGATATTTTTGTTTATTAATATGCGTGCATCATGGCACAACTATAAGTTATTGGTCAGTACAGTAGGGGAAGTCGACAGGCATGCCGATGGCATCGCATTTTGCGGACAATGGGCGAAGGTATTGGTAGTTCAGGGGCCGGTTAAAGTGATGAATATTGATGTATTCACATAAACACTCTTTATGCTCAATTAATTTCGTGCAGCATACTGAATCTGGTTGTCCTCCTTCGTGTAAGGCCGGAATGCATGCTTTTATGTCTAGATCTGGATTACAATCAATAGCATGCACATTGTCCAAAAGAAGCATTAGTGCAACAATTGTACTAATAAGAACAATCACCTTCTTCATTTTATAAACTCTGGGATTTCAACTTTAGATCGGAAACCCAAATAGATAGTATGTTGTGTGTTGTGTGATGTTTGGCTAATATATATACTAACCACCGTGTTGATGCATGTAAAATAACTTTAATGAGGTAATTAATTAAAATGAATATTTGGAAGTAAAATAACTTTAATGAGGTAATTAATTAAAATGAATATTTGGCATGACAAAGTATTAAAGTAACGCACAAATTTAATTAATTGTGTTGTTACGCTAGTGCAAATAAATTTTATTGAATGCGTTTGTAAATCGTCAATTTATATCTAGTATTTCTGGCCAAATAAAAAATAAGAAATTGTTTAAGTAATAAGATTTTACTTAACCTGTGACACCTGTGTCACTGTGACCGTCAAACAAATTCCAAACCAATGAAATTTTATGTTTCATACATGGGATTGTGAAAATATGTGTATCATTGTCACATATCTATTCTTGATCGATTTCGGGCTTTAAATTGCTCTCTGGAAGGTTATACGCGTTCAGATGCGTAAATATAGCCAGTTTAATGCAACAAACACTCCGGAACAGTGACATAGGCTTAACATACCTTAAATAACCTTTACATAACTTAGAAATAAGTTTTGGATGGTTTGGTATGCTGAAATCAAGTTTATTCGCTTACAGGGACTAAATTCGACAAACTGCGAAAGTATGCCGATTTGTACTGTAATGAACAATCTGGAACTTGACCATAAGTTAAACACACCTTAAATATCCTTTACATAGCTTAGAAATAGGCTTTGAGGGGTTCGGTGTGCTAAAATAAACTTTATGCTCATTCAGGGACTAAAAGCGTCAAAAAGTGCACAAGTTTGCATTTTCGCGCATATCTTACGTTCTAAAAATATCCGGACATCCAAAAATTTATGTTATCATTAAAATATTATATTTTAGTGATTGGCATGATAAAATTCCATTCGTCGCTCAATTTGGATCGTTTTTGCGTTCGTTACGACTTCCGTCGTAATTAACCGAACAACGCAACCGTACGACCAAACGAACCGACATCCGAGATATTTTTGAGCATATTTTAAGTTCCCTATACCATAACTTCATTTTAGAGCTTTGAAAAGAGGTTAACGGGGCTTAAACGTGCCAAAAATGGACTCGAATGCATGCAGGGGCCAAAACTATCAAAAGTGAAACTTGCTGGTCTGCAGGTTCCTTACGGACCGTATGGACCATAGCTTACGGTCCGTAAGCCAGTGCCAGCGACCAGAATCTTGTTTCAGCAACTGTTTGATAGTTTAGGGGCTGTTAATGCAAACTCTTTGTGTGGTGACCAAGTTAACACTTCTCCAAGGCATGCTAGCTGTCCCTAAACACTTGTATGGCTAGGATTTAATGCTTAATGACCAAGCAAAACACTTGTGATGATCTTGTTCATCCTCCACAACTATAAATAGCTTGCCAAACTCCTTTGTTCATTGCTCATTCCTCATTCTCTTCTCTACAAATCTGATTTGGAGAGCTCCCAAGAGTTTAGAGCTTTCTAATATCATTTGGGAACTTGGTTTTTCTTGTAGAAAAGATAGCAAGGACCCTTAGTAAGCTTTCTTTCATTCTTTTATTGCTTACTAGTTTAAATAGTCAAACAAGTGTTTGACTTTCGGTTTTGACCATTAATTGGTTAAGTCAAAGTTCAATTGAACTTTGAAACGTGATTATAATCACGATAGTTATAATCCTTCGTGATTATAGTTGCTGATTACCACGTTAGCTAGTTGTAGTGTCGAGTCAAAGTTTCGGTCAAAATGCGTTTTAGCACGCATTTTGCAACGGAACTACTTTAGGGTATCAAAACACTTTGTTTTGATACCAAATCAGTAGGTTAAACATGTTTTGACATGTTTAACTCGACACTATTAGTTTAGTGCTTGTTTAGGGTCGTAAGGTAAGCGGTCTAAACAACCGCTTAGACTTTCGAACCCGACCCGTTTGGTCGATCTTTAGGATCCGACCAAGCTTAGTTAGTGATCATAGTTGCATAGGGAATAACCTCAGAGGTTATACCATATGATCACATAGGATTTGGTTAGTCATATGCTTGTTAGCTTTTATGCCCATAGGAAATGACCAAAATGCCCTTTTGAAGCTAAAATCCGTATTTTGCCTATGTGAACATATTTTTGGCAAGTAATTTTATTTAGTAACATGTTTAGGGATAATTGGGCATGTAAGACTTGGCATAGCACATAGATTACCATCCGAACATAGTTTTACGCTAACGACGCCTTATAGTAGCTTATGTTACCATAATGTGTCGAAACGGGTCAAAAGCACTTAGGTAGACTTTCCAATCGGAATGTAAGGTCTATTAAATCATACCATACGAGTTTAATTACTCGTTTGATTTATAGAACCTCGTTCTATCCTATCTCCCGATTTAGGTCCGGTTATTTACATAGTTACCTATATAGGGTGCCGTTTGATTCCCTGATCACTCTAGCTTTGCTTGGTTGTTGTTCAAGACTTCTAAGCACCCTCAGGTGAGTACATAGTCCCCTCTTTTACTGTTTTCAAACTGTTTTGGGGTGGAACACATGTGCCTACTTGATACTTTCGTGTTTCCCATGTTTTTATATCATATACTTACTATGTTCAATAGTACAGTATTAGTACACGATTTCATTATGTTTTGCTATGTATGTTCACTTAACAAGCTAGCACATTGATTTCCATATACTACATTTTGTCGCATATGCTCATCTAGCATATGGACACACTGTTTTACATTTTGAACCGTTGTAACCATTTGATCATTTGAACCGTTGTAACCATTTGATCATGTGAACCGTTTGTAATCATTTGACTATGTGAACCGTTAGTAACCGTTGCTTATGTGAACCGTTTGCAACCGTTGACTAGATGAACCGTTAGACTATGTGAACCGTTGTGACTACTTGACTATATGAACCGTTATGACTACTTCACTATATGAACCGTTTGTGACTACTTGACTATGTGAACCGATTATAACCGTTGATTGACATGAACCGTTGAAACCTGTTTGAACCGTTGGGTTAGGGAAGTGATTAGGTAACGGGGCGGGTATAATGTGTTAAAAGCATGGTGGATACGCCGCTGGTACTTCCTATATATAAGTGCTTTTAATACATTATATATCGTTGCGTTATCTAGATCACTTGGGCAATGGTAAACAAAACAAAGTTGTAATACAAGGTTTTTCCAACAATATATTACACTATCCGAGTTCTTATTCCAAAAACGATTTACAAATCTGGATTTAATTAAACAAATGTTTTGGAGTTAAGAGTCATGGCTACGAGATTTTATAAACTGTAACCAATTTGATTTGAGTTGGTTAATTGTGTCGCAATACTATACTTTTCAAAACAAGGTTTTTAAATAAGTATTGCAACATGTAAAACGAGCCATGAATCTGAAACTCATACAAAACCTATGTACTCGCCAGCATTTTTATGCTGACGTACCTATTTTCACATGTGTTTCAGGTACAATAGTTGATGATGCTAGATGATGATATTGGTGTACTCTCGCATAGGAATGGACAAGGCCTTAGCGACTTTAAAACTTGAAAGATAATAGTTGGATTTATCTAATTTGTATCAAAACATTTAGTTCAATAACGAAATAAAACAAAACTGTTTAATCCATGGTTGTGAAACAATGATTCTGTTACAACACTCCCCGACGTTTCCACCACGTTTTGTTGTTTTACGTGGTCGGCGTAAGACAGAAAAGTTGGTATCAGAGCCAATGGTTATAAGGAATTAGGTTATTAGTAATGCTTTGACCTAGACTATAACCTTCCTAGGACCCTAACGCGAGTTTACTTGCGTTTAGTCATAAAACAATACCGTCACCTATCCTTAGGTGATAACCACAACGAGAACATAATAACGAATCCGCTTCGAAAATTAATCATCTGTTCTTGGATGATTGATTACTAGGTTTTTGAACCCTCTGTTATATGGTTTTGAACCCTTCTGGTTTGATTCATCCTTGGCTTTGCGCCTTTTGAGTTTTCAAAATCTCGTCAAAGTTTGGGTCTAAATAATGTGAACACGTGCAAACTGGAAGAGTGAATGCCTGTACCCTGAGTTTTCTGTCTAAGGCTAGAGTGTTCGTACAAATCCGCAATATCGGACCAGTCACTCTTACCTGGGAACTCTTGGGGTGAGTGTCCACTTATAAGCGAGCATGTCTTCGCGATACATTATATTGACCCGCTTACTTTGATTAGTCACTGTCTCATTTGTTTGCCTTTGGTAACAAACAAATGGTCACAATCTTCATGCGTTGCCATTCTCTTTTGGCTATCTTTCGCTTGTTTCCCCCTATGCCTTCCATTGTCTTCAAGATGCCTCTTCGTCGCAACAACACTCTAATGTCCGAACCAGGTGCTGCAGTTACCCAGCAAATAGGCGTCGTACTCCAGAGGACCGTTGTTTTAGCTATCACCATGACTCGCCTCAGGGATGAAACCGTATAAGGGAACTGCTCCTTGATGCAATCAATATAGCCGTCATCATCCGAATCAAATACCCTGTTTCAAGTGTACCCACGGTGGACAATGGGGACATTTGGTTAACATGTGCCGCTCTGCAATCCAAAGCAAGGCTGTTATAAACCCTGCAGTTGTTCAAACCTTCAAATCCTACTTCCTATGTCGCCTTGGCATATCTAGCGCCTCAACCTCATGAACTTTCTACCTTGTGTATCGACTTAAAGCACGCCTAGTGCAAGGTGTCGGAACACCTCTCGTTACACAAAATTCCAAATTCCAAAATAGGATCTTTCTATCCTCATAATTAGATCCTTATGGATGATTATCAATCAAATCGGAGACCTAAATTGATTATTCGTATGCCTTAATACGTATAATACGATTCAATAAGGATAAATCCGAATTCCTATTAAGAACTTTCTATCTCCATAGTTAGATTCTTATGATTAAAGTGCTAAATGAAATCCACGGATTGGATTCCTGGTGTGCTTTAAATATCCGTGTCCAAAGATAACAAACTAAAGGTCAAGTTAATCAATTATGTGATTATGTGCTTATGTGTTCCCTTTATGTTTTGTGTGATCCAAATTTTTATCCAAATCCTCGTAGAATCTTCCATATCTTCGTATAAGGGATTCATAGTAGGATATCCAAAGGTACTATCTTATATCCTTAATGGATTTCTACGTTGTAGTTAAGTCCCTTGGGTTATGAAGTACTATTCCATAATTAGACCCCTTGAGTGGTCTAGTTAAACAGATTTATCCAAAAATCTGGTTAGGAATATCATGTGATGAAACAGCTGAAAAGACTCCTTGGTGGTCTAATTAAAGAGATCAATTGTCGATCTAATTAAAAGGACCCTATGGTAGTCTAGCCACACTCATCACAGGTTTGTTTTTCTTCTCCTACACATTATGAAATAAACTGTGCGGACTGTGCAAGGAATTACGTAATTATGGAGGCCTACATAATTATGGAATTTAGTGCACGGAAACCACATCGAGTTTTGTCATGTGCCTTGAGTGAACCCTGTTCATTTCCAATTCTGATGAAGCACCCGTTGAGAAAAATGAACTAGCTATTCATTTTTCACTTCTGAAAGAATATCCGTTGATGGAAATGAATATCCGTTTGTTTAAATCCTTCATTTCCGTTCTGATGAAGAATCCGTTGAGCAAAATGGATCATCCATTCATTTTCGCTTCTGAAGAATATCCGTTGATGGAAATGAATACCCGTTTGTTTAAATCCTTCATTTCCGTTCTGATGAAGAATCCGTTGAGGAAAATGGATCATCCATTCATTTTCGCTTCTGAAGAATCTCCGTTGATGGAAATGAATATCCGTTTGTTTAAATCCTTCATTTCCGTTCTGATGAAGAATCTGTTGAGGAAAATGGATCATCCATTCATTTTCGCTTCTGAAGAATATCCGTTGATGGAAATGAATATCCGTTTGTTTAAATCCTTCATTTCCGTTCTGATGAAGAATCCGTTGAGGAAAATGGATCATCCATTCATTTTCGCTTCTGAAGAATATCCGTTGATGGAAATGAATATCCGTTTGTTTAAATCCTTCATTTCCGTTCTGATGAAGAATCCGTTGAGGAAAATGGATCATCCATTCATTTTCGCTTCTGAAGAATATCCGTTGATGGAAATGAATATCCGTTTGTTTAAATCCTTCATTTCCGTTCTGATGAAGAATCCGTTGAGGAAAATGGATCATCCATTCATTTTCGCTTCTGAAGAATATCCGTCGAAGGAAATGAATATCCGTTTGATTATCCTTTTCATTTCCGATTCTGAGGAAGCTTCTGTTGAAAATGACTCCGTCCATTCATTTTCGCTTCTGAAGAATATCCGTTGAAGGAAATGAATATCCGTTTGATTATCCTTTTCATTTCCGTTTCTGAGGAAACATCTGTTGAAAATGACTCCGTCCATTCATTTTCGTTTCTGAAAAATGTCTGTTAAGGAAATGATAAGATTATACTTTGCATATCTCTAGTGGTTACATGACACAAAGTCACGGACAGACTCCTACGAATAAATTTCGGGACGAAATTTCCTAAAGTAGGGGAGACTGTGACACCAGTGTCACTGTGACCGTCAAACAAATTCCAAACCAATGAAATTTTGTGTTTCATACATGGGATTGTGAAAATATGTGTATCATTGTCACATATCTATTCTTGATCGATTTTGGGCTTTAAATCGCTCTCTAGAAGGTTATACGCGATCTGATGCGTAAATATATCCAGTTTAATGCAACAAACACTCCGGAACAGTGACATAGGCTTAACATACCTTAAATAACCTTTACATAACTTAGAAATAAGTTTTGGATGGTTTGGTATGCTGAAATCAAGTTTATTCGCTTACAGGGACTAAATTTCACAAACTGCGAAAGTATGCCGATTTGTACTGTAATGAACAATCCGGAACTTGACCATAAGTTAAACACACCTTAAATATCCTTTACATAGCTTAGAAATAGGCTTTGAGGGGTTCGGTGTGCTAAAATAAACTTTATGCTCATTCAGGGACTAAAAGCGTCAAAAAGTGCACAAGTTTGCATTTTCGCGCATATCTTACGTTCTGAAAATATCCGGACATCCAAAAATTTATGTTATCATTAAAATATTATATTTTAGTGATTGGCATGATAAAATTCCATTCGTCGCTCAATTTGGATCGTTTTTGCGTTCGTTACGACTTCCGTCGTAATTAACCGAACAACGCAACCGTACGACCAAACGAACCGACATCCGAGATATTTTTGAGCATATTTTAAGTTCCCTATACCTTAACTTCATTTTAGAGCTTTGAAAAGAGGTTAACGGGGCTTAAACGTGCCAAAAATGGACTCGAATGCATGCAGGGGCCAAAACTGTCAAAAGTGAAACTTGCTGGTCTGCAGGTTCCTTACGAACCGTATGGACCATAGCTTACGGTCCGTAAGCCAGTGCCAGCGACCAGAATCTTGTTTCAGCAACTGTTTGATAGTTTAGGGGCTGTTAATGCAAACTCTTTGTGTGGTGACCAAGTTAACACTTCTCCAAGGCATGCTAGCTGTCCCTAAACACTTGTATGGCTAGGATTTAATGCTTAATGACCAAGCAAAACACTTGTGATGATCTTGTTCATCCTCCACAACTATAAATAGCTTGCTAAACTCCTTTGTTCATTGCTCATTCCTCATTCTCTTCTCTACAAATCTGATTTGGAGAGCTCCCAAGAGTTTGGAGCTTTCTAATATCATTTGGGAACTTGGTTTTTCTTGTAGAAAAGATAGCAAGGACCCTTAGTAAGCATTCTTTCATTCTTTTATTGCTTACTAGTTTAAATAGTCAAACAAGTGTTTGACTTTCGGTTTTGACCATTAATTGGTCAAGTCAAAGTTCAATTGAACTTTGAAACGTGATTGTAATCACGATAGTTATAATCCTTCGTGATTATAGCTGCTGATTACCACGTTAGCTAGTTGTAGTGTCGAGTCAAAGTTTCGGTCAAAATGCGTTTTAGCACGCATTTTGCAACGGAACTACTTTAGGGTATCAAAACACTTTGTTTTGATACCAAATCAGTAGGTTAAACATGTTTTGACATGTTTAACTCGACACTATTAGTTTAGTGCTTGTTTAGGGTCGTAAGGTAAGCGGTCTAAACAACCGCTTAGACTTTCGAACCTGACCCGTTTGGTCGATCTTTAGGATCCGACCAAGCTTAGTTAGTGATCATAGTTGCATAGGGAATAACCTCAGAGGTTATACCATATGATCACATAGGATTTGGTTAGTCATATGCTTGTTAGCTTGTATGCCCATAGGAAATGACCAAAATGCCCTTTTGAAGCTAAAATCCGTATTTTGCCTATGTGAACATATTTTTGACAAGTAATTTGTTTTAGTAACATGTTTAGGGATAATTGGGCATGTAAGACTTGGCATAGCACATAGATTACCATCCGAACATAGTTTTACGCTAACGACGCCTTATAGTAGCTTATGTTACCATAATGTGTCGAAACGGGTCAAAAGCACTTAGGTAGACTTTCCAATCGGAATGTAAGGTCTATTAAATCATACCATTCGAGTTTAATTACTCGTTTGATTTATAGAACCTCGTTCTATCCTATCTCCTGATTTAGGTCCGGTTATTTACATAGTTACCTATATAGGGTGCCGTTTGATTCCCTGATCACTCTAGCTTTGCTTGGTTGTTGTTCAAGACTTCTAAGCACCCTCAGGTGAGAGTACATAGTCCCCTCTTTTACTGTTTTCAAACTGTTTTGGGGTGGAACACATGTGCCTACTTGATACTTTCATGTTTCCCATGTTTTTATATCATATACTTACTATGTTCAATAGTATAGTATTAGTACACGATTTCATTATGTTTTGCTATGTATGTTCACTTAACATGCTAGCACATTGATTTCCATATACTACATTTAGTCGCATATGCTCATCCAGCATATGGACACATTGTTTACATTTTGAACCGTTGTAACCATTTGATCATTTGAACCGTTGTAACCATTTGATCATGTGAACCGTTTGTAATCATTTGACTATGTGAACCGTTAGTAACCGTTGCTTATGTGAACCGTTTGCAACCGTTGACTAGATGAACCGTTAGACTATGTGAACCGTTGTGACTACTTGACTATATGAACCGTTATGACTACTTCACTATATGAACCGTTTGTGACTACTTGACTATGTGAACCGATTATAACCGTTGATTGACATGAACCGTTGAAACCTGTTTGAACCGTTGGGTTAGGGAAGTGATTAGGTAACGGGGCGGGTATAATGTGTTAAAAGCATGGTGGATACGCCGCTGGTACTTCCTATATATAAGTGCTTTTAATACATTATATATCGTTGCGTTATCTAGATCACTTGGGCAATGGTAAACAAAACAAAGTTGTAATACAAGGTTTTTCCAACAATATATTACACTATCCGAGTTCTTATTCCAAAAACGATTTACAAATCTGGATTTAATTAAACAAATGTTTTGGAGTTAAGAGTCATGGCTACGAGATTTTATAAACTGTAACCAATTTGATTTGAGTTGGTTAATTGTGTCGCAATACTATACTTTTCAAAACAAGGTTTTTAAATAAGTATTGCAACATGTAAAACGAGCCATGAATCTGAAACTCATACAAAACATATGTACTCGCCAGCATTTTTATGCTGACGTACCTATTTTCACATGTGTTTCAGGTACAATAGTTGATGATGCTAGATGATGATATTGGTGTACTCTCGCATAGGAATGGACAAGGCCTTAGCGACTTTAAAACTTGAAAGATAATAGTTGGATTTATCTAATTTGTATCAAAACATTTAGTTCAATAATGAAATAAAACAAAACTGTTTAATCCATGGTTGTGAAACAATGATTCTGTTACAACACTCCCCGACGTTTCCGCCACGTTTTGTTGTTTTACGTGGTCGGGGTGTGACATAACCCATGACCAAAACTTATAAGCACTGTTTCGTATAATGTTATTCTGGATTCCAGGGTTTTTGTTCATTTATTTGACTAGCTTGATTTGTCCAAAATAGTTCATTTTTAAATTATCTGCACAACATGTGAATTCATTTGACTTGTTTGATTTGTATCGGGGCCGCTCTTAGCTAGGACAAGGCGGGTGTCGTCCAGAACCCACTTTCCTAGGTGACCGACTAACTTAACCCGTGTATAGTTTTTTCACAAAAAAAGCCAAACCCACTAATATTTAGAACCATACATAACTTTTAGCCCAGCTAACCAAATTGTTTTTGGCCCATTTAAAGCCAGTTTTATTTAACCTAACAAATCCTATGTAACCCAATTGAAAAACTAAAATTTTAAGCCCAATGAAATAACAAAATCTTTTTGACGGGCCCTATTTGTATTTCCATAGTACAAGATTATATTTTAGGTGTCTATTTTTTCTAGTCGCACAACATTCAAGGGAATTCTCATGAACGCCGTTTTATAACGTTTTATCATATATAGTTTGCTTGATTAATACAAGTATAAATGTTTTTAGTTTTGTATTTTTTATGTTTATAATAATGTAAATGAATAAGTATCATATCCATTCTTATAGAAACTTATTCAATACATGTTCTTTTTCTCATTATCATCATCATACTCAGTAAATCCCACAAATAGCAAAGCTAAGGTAGAGTCTGAGAAGGGTAAGACGTAGACAACCTTACTTCTACTCCGTAGAAATAGAGAGTGTGCTTCTAGTGAGACCGCGATACAACTATACATGTTCTCTTTGTAACATCTAATATTTGTACAAATAAATGACAAGGAGGAGCTTAATATCCCTGAATAAAAAAAAGTATGGCGTATTCACATAAAGAAATTTAATGCTCATCTAATTCATGGCCACAAACTTGTTAGGAGTTTACATAAAATGGGCCAACCCATAAAACCTGAGCGGACAACCCGTTATAATCCAGTTACATAGCATATAGTACGGTTTGTGGTCTGTATAAAATAGGTTAGCTGGTCCAGGCCAAAACCCAATGAAAACCCATAAAATTTACTATAGTAATGGGATGTGAATTTACTTAAGATTTCACGTTGTGGTGGCGTGGACGAGGGCAAGCCCCTCAACGCCCCACACACCCTCTCGTTCATCTTCATCACCAGCGTTGCCATTTGGGGGCAACAATATTCTCATGGGCTTGGGGAATTGAAGATTAACTTTGGCTTGACTTATGAGGTATTTCCAAAAAAAAAAAAAAAAAAAAAAAAAAAAAAAAAAAAAAAAAAACTAGTTGTTGGACGACTGGTTATATTAAAAAATTCTTAAATTCTATTATATATAGACATTTAATCACAAGGCTATTTAACTTATGTCCCCACACAGAAAACTTTCATCACCCTCAAAATTCCTAATTATTTAAAAATAAGAGTAAATTTCCGTTTTGCTCCCTGTGGTTTGGTCACTTTAACGATTTTGCCCCAAACCTTTAAAAATAGTCATTTTCCTCCAATAGTTTACTATTGTTTTTTTTCCAGTTTGCTCCCTGCGGGGAGTAAAATGGAAAAACAGACAATTTGGATGGAGTTAGAGGCGGGGAGCAAAATGGAAAAACCATAGCAAACTATTGGAGGAAAATGGCTATTTTTAAAGGTTTGGGGCAAAACCGTTAAAATGACCAAACTACAGGGAGCAAAACGGAAGTTTACTCACTCCAAAATATAGAACCCAAAAGTGTAGCTGTTGAGCATCGCTGCATCGGTGAAATTCTCATTTGGCTTTTCATAATTTAGGATCAAGATCCAAACTTTATCATTTTCTATGAACCGATTTGCCAATAAGGATGTACGAGGTGGGTTAGGCAAGGGGATTCGGCAACCTCTTTTCCGCACCGCATGTCCACCGCCAAAGGAAGATTGCCGTCGGCAAAAATGATGGAGAGGACAATTCAGGGAGAGGATGCCGCATGCGGCAAAGAAGAGGAGAAGGTAAGTGGTGGGGCCCATACCCAAATCAACCCATCACATGTTCTTTTTTTTAAATTAGTTTGTCTAATTTCATTTCAGGAATGCACCCCTTATGTTTTTTAGATAAAAGGGAAGAACAGAAGAGAAATTACATGACACAACATTATTGGATGAGGGGAAAATTTACGTAATAGATACACCCCTTACACACTAACTAAGATGTTTCCATGCAAAACCAATGAGGGGAAACGTGATCTTTCCACTCACACCCAGTAATAAAAATTAATAAAAAAAGATATGAGGGATCAAAAAGTTGGAACCAAATTTGAGGGACTTTGTTGGTTTCCATAAAATATGGGGGATAGCGATGAGATGCATAGGTGTTTTCTATGGCTTTTTTTTTTTTTTTTTTTTTTTTTGCTATTTTCTCCGAATTGAAGATGGGGTTGGGGATGGGGAATAGGATGTGAATGCTTTCATTCTCCATCCCTATCTATATAATGTAACTAAAAACACACATTTTTCTATAAAAAAATAAATTATTTAAAAAAAAACTTAAACATCTCATTCTCCGTCTTTATCTTTATATTACTTACAAACACTTATTTATTATTATTTTTTTCTTTCTAATACGCTCACAATAAATTATAGAGGTGTTTAGGATATGCTAATTGACACACGCCAGACCTCCCTAACGCCAACACGTCTAAGTTAAATCAGACTCGCTCAATGAAAAAAGAATATGATTAGTAGGGAAGGGAAACCGGGTTTTATTGCCAAACCCAATACAAAATTAATGAATAGAAGAGAATCACCCAGAGCAGGTTTACTTTACCTCCATGTACCACTGTTTGCAGGAAATGGATTTCAGTCTAAAAAGTTATGAAATAGCTTGAAAGAGATAATTAGCCAACATCAAGAACCCGAAAATGGTATGAATAGCCTCGGTTTATTTTTTTGTCTTTTCTCATTTTTTTGTCTTTTTTGTGTACGTTAATCTTTCAACTTTCAGCATTTACACTTACAGCCACCTAACTTTCTAAAATTTTGTAAAATGTCATTATCTCTAAAACACAACGAAAACCCAATTAAATCATACAAGGAATTTAAGCACCAGGCATTCTAAGAAGTAAGAAAACAAGAAAGAAGCATATGGATGTTAAAAGCCGAATCTTGAGATGATTTTTGGTACTCTTCGTTCATCAAACATAAGTTTATATGCATGACCCACAAACTTTATATACTTAAATACATTTAAAATGAATTACGTATTTTAGGTTGAAGAGATAAATTATAATCAGAAAAAGCATAACATAACTAACCTGTGAACTGATAGGTTGGTATTAACGCTTAAAAACGTTATAATTGTTGTTGTTTACAACCATAATGGTAGATCCATGAAGAAATGGAAGGAATCGAAGAAATTTAAATAAAAAGAAATCAGAGTTCATGAAGTTTTCTAAAGTTGTGTATTCAAATAAACAAGGCATCGAAGATGATCTAAAAGCGATAAATGTAGAAATTTGTGTTAAGTCACTTATAAGTCTAACGGTGCTAATGATAATAAAGTGATCGGTGAAGATAGGGAAGAAGAAAGGGTAAGTGTGGAGTAAAGTAGGTATAGTGTTTGTTGATAGTAAATTTGTTTTGTATTTATAGCAAACTACGCGCTACGCGACGGAGTTTCGGTCAATATCTATTTTGGTTTAGTATAGCAACTAAAAGCAATATGCTCAAAAAGTAAATCAACTTAAATTTATACTCGCTTTCAAATAATATTCAAATAGGAGAAAAAATTTACATCGAAATAGTTGGTAAACGGGCAACAAGCTGCGCCGCTACCCCTTTTTGAATAGCAAAACTAAGCCTTTTAAAAACTACGTTCATAGATCTCGGGGTCATAACATTACTATGCATGACCCTTTGAACTCGACTAAGTAGGTCCACAGCCTCTGGCGCCAGAAAACCAAAAGTATCAAAAGCAAATGGGATAAACACGTGTTGGTTGTCAAGGCACGCTTTCTCATGTTTGGTCACTTTACCCGAAGCAGCCTGACCCACCGTGAAAGCACTACCCCCTAAGCCCACAAGCGGGGAAACCCCTGTTAGATCCACATAGGCATGTTTTCCTCCTACCCATCCAAAGACCAGAATGTCGGCCGGTCGAAGGGTAGATCTCCCTTCCAACGGGTCTGTTAAGAAATTAACGGGTGCCTCTTTCTTAGCAGAAATACCCGCGCACCTGAATATGTCAAAAAGGACATCCCTAACCAAATCATGTCGGTATTTGAACCCCGGGAGCTCTCTACAATGAACTGCATGCTCCCCAAAGGAATCCAAACACGCCTTATGACAGACAGGGCATACCTCATCAACTGGGAATAAAGGAATCATGAGGCGATACTTAAGGATAGTACGATACTCAACCGGCGACATATGCTGGCCTAACCCATCTATAGGTATAGCAAAAAGGAAATCTTGTGCATGTGGTGCTCGGAGACACTCAAAAACGGCTTTTTGTCTAACGGTCAAGTCAAACTGTACTTCGATTTCGTTGACAATTTTACTAAAAAGAGCACTCGCCAATGCATGTTGGGCTTTAGGGGGGGCGGTGTCCTTATTAGTGAAACCGCTGAAGTCAAAGCTTGGAATCGTATCACGAAGACAAGCCAAAGCACAAACATAATCAGAATCCAAAGTCTTTTAAAAGTCCAAGGATTGTGAGTGTTAATACCAAAAGTTGAGTGATAAAGTATAAAAAAACAAAAAGACAAAAACACAAAAAAAAAAAAAACAAATAAATAAAAATGCAAACACTGTTCAGAATCGTTTCTAATTGTATTATAGTTAATAAATTAAAATGTAATTTTTTTAATGACAATGCGTACTCACTCCTAATTTACACCAAATTTAGTTCTAAACTACTCCGTGCTTGAAACTGAACCCAATACCTCACCTTAAGAGACAATAGTCTCTACTACTAGCATAAATTTTATATACCCTATAGCCGGCTGAACTAAAGTATTGTCTGGGTATGATATAGGGGGTGGTTTAAATGGTTATTGTTAATCTCAGTCTCATATTCATTATAGATATGTGAATTGCTTACTTGACAGATATTGGGTATACCAGGTAGTTTGTTAAAAGTTATCTGTTAGAACTTTTAAAAAGATTTTTTTTTTTTACTATTTTAACTTTCTATACTATGATTATCCAGGAAAACTAAAAACTAAAAATAAATGAAATGATAGATTATTCTATTAACCAACAACAAAGAAAAATGATATTAATGTTATGAATATATTTATTATTAATGTGGTTATCAACACCAAAAATAGATTAGTTGTAATACTCAGAAATTTTAAAATATAATAAGCAAATAAATAAAGGTTAATTATTAAATAAATAAAGGTTAATTATTAAATAAATAAAGGTTATTTATTATTTTTTATCTAAACTAATTGGTATGATATACATTAGTTAGAAAATAATGATATAATTAAATAGAAATATGGATCAAATTGTTTTAAATATGTAGATTATACCTTACGTTTTTTTTTTAGTAAAAGAAAAGAAAAAGAAAATGAATATAATAGTTTTGAAAGTCAGTCTCAATTCCATACAAATCGCAATTGCCAAATTTACATACACGTCTTTAGTTGAAAACAAAATCATTGTATGATTCTAACGAATCGACCAATGCGATAACTGTTACCACTATCGTTATTAAACTTTATGACCTCAACCTTCATGAATATGATCTCTTTTTTGTTCTAACTACCACACCATTCGGGTGTCTTCGACGCGACTAGTTCCGCCTCACGAATCAAGTATTATACGGATTCAATTGACGTGTTTGCTCTCTGCTCCCATCCTCGTTCTTAATTCTGGTTTTGCAATGTTCATCACGGCTGCCATTAATCCCATTCAGAAGTGTTGTCGCGACCGCTATCGAACGGGTGTGGTTGCTCGATCCCTTTCGCTTCTGTCACTAGCCATACATACGAGACTTCCGCTGGTGAATGAAATATTATCTAACGTCGACAAGGTACCTTAATCAAACCATCATCCGATTTGGAAAGAGCGATATGAATTTTGGTTTCGTTTAGATTGTTCCGGCGACTAAGAACTAAATTAGCTTAATTGTTTTGTAAATATAAAGAATCCAGATTTACTAGTACACATGTTAGTTTATATATATGTTGATTAATAGAAGTCCAAGAGACCTTTTATATTGGTGTAAATTAATAAAAAAAATCCCCAGATCTCGTTTTCTTTTAATAAATACACATGTGTTTTCTTGTACAAAATATGCTTTTGTTCTGATAACTTTGGATGAAATGGTGATGTTATGGCATCATCCAAAAGTTATAATTTAATGGATGGGCATCAAAATTAGTTGAAGCCTCTGTGTTAGTGGTACTTTTATAGGATAATAATTAGAATTCTAAAATATATAGAGTTGTTCATTATATAATATAAAGGTGACAAACCATTTTTCTATATAGTGTAACCAAGTTAATTTAATTGTCATTCAAATAGTTGTTTTTTTAATTATTAAAACAAGGGTTAGAACCAGATTTCTAGTCGTCGGGAAGATTTAACAAACGAATCAATTAATGTGATTAATCTATCATAAAACTGATTTGGTAAATAACGGGTTATAGGTTTGCGTACTCGTTGAAGACGTGTTGTCTTGATTTGCTTGCTTATAAGGTACGGATTCTTTGGTCTTCTCATCAGAGTATTTTTTTATCATATCCGTTACTTTGCAGTACGGATTTTGTTTGTTTCCGTTAGTTGTTTCATTTAACATTTATTATTTGATAAGTCCATAGTAGCATGCAATAGACTTTAGCATTTGTAATCATTGTTGCATGTTCTCGTTAGCTTTAATTGTTGTACTTTGTCACCCGAGCATGTTTGGTTTGGTTTGGTTCGGTTCGGTTTGGTTTGGTTTGGTTTGGTCTGGTTTGGTTTGTAGAGATGGGACAATGGGTGCACACCGCACTCACAGTCTCATAGGTGCATGGACTAGCTAGCTGTGTACCCGTTTGGTCTGTTTAGGCTCGTGGGTGCTTCCGTCCGACGTGACTTAATTTATTGTTATGTGTAGTCACGCAGTTTGACATCTATATATGTTTGATATGTTTCTGATATCGTCATGATATGCTTCGATATGTGTTCGTTTATGTTTTGGTCAAGTATTGGGTTATACCTCGGACTCTGTTTAGTTTTTGTTTCCATAGAAGTTTGGTTTCTGGTTTGAAATAAAGTTTGTTTGGATTTCATACTCTATTATACCTGTTCTTGTACCGTTGATTTTTCCGTTACTGAGCAACCTTTGGCTCAGCCGTAGTTTTCTTTTTGTGTTTGTCTTATTTGTTTTACAGGTAATCTGGGATAATCTGGGATTTCAATGAGGAGCGTTAGGAAGTTGCTGACCAAAATTCTTTATTTCAGTAATGTGATAAAATGTAATTAAGATCTTTTTATTTAATGTTATGGATTAGTTTTGGTTTTGATGTCTGTAAGAGTGACACGTCAGCCCTATTCAGGTTGGGGTGTTATAATTATGGTATCAGAGCCACGGCTCTTTCCTGTAGAAAATTTAAGGCGTAAAACTTGACCTTGTGAGGTAATGGGTAGACGTTGGGTTAGGATTTCAACTTTCGTCAACCTTCATACTCTTGAGTTCGTCAACTTTGGGTTTTTTGCTGAGGGCATTCCTTTTGTCAATCTCTACTAAATCTGCTTATGATCATGTTCAGTATCTGAATCTGTTTTAGTATCAGTTGTATCTCTTTGATGTAGTATCCGCATCGGTTTTGTATCGAAATTTGTCTCAGTGTCAGTTTTAGTTTTCGATGTAGATTTAGATGTTGGGTTTGGTTTATATCTATCCTCACATGTTTTAAATGTCTGTATCAGTATTTGTTTTGTTTGGTTTTGTCTCCTGTTCCACATCAGTTTTACGTTTTATCAAGATAAACACTTCTACGTTTGTTATCTTTTCGTTATGTCTTAAAATTATAACAATTGACCATGCTTCCTTTATCATTAGTATTCCTTTCCTTACAATTTAGATAGATCATTGAGATGCACGGCGGGAGGACAATTAGGGCACGGTTGTAAGATAATTGACAATTACGGTCATGAACGTAATCGTGAATTATAGGTACATATGTGCGCTTTTAGATTCCTGTTATGTAAATTGATGTCTGTCCGAATCTACTTAAGTCTTAGTACTCTTAAATTTCATATGTTTGATATCTTTATCGGATTTCATATGAATTTCGATCCGATTTAGTCCTCGTTTACTTGTCACCTTAAAAGTTCAGTATTAACAAAGTACCATATTTTGTATCTGAATCTATTATGTATGTTATGTATCCGTTATGTTGATATTTGTTTGTCATTCATGCTTAGCAATTTTGTGGACAATTTTTTTTTTTTTTTTTTTGAGAGGAAGAATTGTAATATCTCAAATTTTATCATAATAACATTAATCATATAGATCTTAATTGATAAGTTGCTAATATGTTGTTTATGATAGTGTTAGAAGAGATTGAAACGAGATGCAATAGAATAATAGGAACTATATTATTTAATTTAACTAATGGCTTTCAAATTCCATCATCTTCTTGTTGAATTCTTTTGCTGGTCACTTTTCTCTCAAGTATCTACCCCTTTTTTTTTGAAAAAAAAAATGTTGCCTGCTGCCCGAGGCTACATGTTTACGGCTTAAGAGTAACCTTTGTCGATTTCTTCTTGTTAGAGAAATGCTATTGTTATCTCTCTTGTCTATAGAGATTGTCCAATCCGAACCATGTCCATTACTCGTTCGTATCATTCCTGTGGACTTGTATATGTTCTCACTATCCAAATCCGTTAAAGTCTCGGTACTCTGATATTCAATATGTTTGAATTTTGTCTGATCGAGTGCGAATTTCAATTTGATTTAGTCTTCGTTAACCGGGCACCTTAAATTTTTCGTAGCAATAAAGTATGATATTCTGCATCTGAGCCTATTATGTTTGTTTAGTATCCGCTATATTTTAAATATCTTCGCCACTCATACTTTAAATTTCGAGGACGAAATTTTTGTTGGAAGGTAGAATTGTAATACTCAGAAATTTTAAAATATAATAAGCAAATAAATAAAGGTTAATTATTAAATAAATAAAGGTTATTTATTATTTTTTTATCTAAACTAATTGGTATGATATACATTAGTTAGAAAACAATGATATAATTAAATAGAAATATGGATCAAATTGTTTTGAGTAAACTGCCATTTTGGTCCTTGTGTTTTGGTCACTTTTGCCACTTTAATCCAAAACTCAAACTTTTTGCATCTGGGTCCCTGTGTTTCAGTTTTATTGCCATTTTGGTCCAAAAATGAAATCAGGTCATGTTTGCCTTATAAAATCCTGTTATTTTGTCCCTTTTCCGCAGGGGCAAAATGATCATTTCTTTTTTATAAAAAAATACCATATTTTCTAAGACAAATATGACCTGATTTGCCCCTGAGGAAAATGACAAAATTGTAGTATTTTATAAGATAAATATGACCTGATTTCATTTTTGGACCAAAATGGCAATAAAACTGAAACCACAGGGACCCAGATGCAAAAAGTTTGAGTTTTGGACTAAAGTGGCAAAAGTGACCAAACCTCAGGGACCAAAATGGCAGTTTACTTAATTGTTTTAAATATGTAGATTATACCTTACGTTTTTTTTAAGTAAAAGAAAAGAAAAAGAAAATAAATATAATAGTTTTGAAAGTCAAAGTCTCAATTCCATACAAATCGCAATTGCCAAATTTACATACACGTCTTTAGTTGAAAACAAAATCATTGTATGATTCTAACGAATCGACCAATGCGATAACTGTTACCACTATCGTTATTAAACTTTATGACCTCAACCTTCATGAATATGATCTCTTTTTTGTTCTAACTACCACACCATTCGGGTGTCTTCGACGCGACTAGTTCCGCCTCACGAACCAAGTATTATACTGATTCAATTGACGTGTTTGCTCTCTGCTCCCATCCTCGTTCTTAATTCTGGTTTTGCAATGCTCATCACGGCTGCCATTAATCCCATTCAGAAGTGTTGTCGCGACCGCTATCGAACGGGTGTGGTTGCTCGATCCCTTTCGCTTCTGTCACTAGCCATACATACGAGACTTCCGCTGGTGAATGAAATATTATCTAACGTCGACAAGGTACCTTAATCAAACCATCATCCGATTTGGAAATAGCGATATGAATTTTGGTTTCGTTTAAATTGTTCCGGCGACTATGAACTAAATTAGCTTAATTGTTTTGTAAATATAAAGAATCCAGATTTACTAGTACACATGTTAGTTTATATATATGTTGATTAATAGAAGTCCAAGAGACCTTTTATATGTTTTCTTTTAATAAATACACATGTGTTTTCTTGTACAAAATCTGCTTTTGTTCTGATGACTTTGGATGAAATGGTGATGCTATGGCATCATCCAAAAGTTATAATTTAATGGATGGGCATCAAAATTAGTTGAAGCCTCTGTGTTAGTGGTACTTTTATAGGATAATAATTAGAATTCTAAAGTATATAGAGTTGTTCATTATATAATATAAAGGTGACAAACCATTTTTCTATATAGTGTAACCAAGTTAATTTAATTGTCATTCAAATAGTTGTTTTTTTTTTAATTATTAAAACAAGGGTTAGAACCAGATTTCTAGTCGTCGGGAAGATTTAACAAACGAATCAGTTAATGTGATTAATCTATCATAAAACTGATTTGGTAAATAACGGGTTATAGGTTTGCGTACTCGTTGAAGACGTGTTGTCTTGATTTGCTTGCTTATAAGGTACGGATTCTTTGGTCTTCTCATCAGAGTATTTTTTTTATCATATCCGTTACTTTGCAGTACGGATTTTGTCTGTTTCCGTTAGTTGTTTCATTTAACATTTATTATTTGATAAGTCCATAGTAGCATGCAATAGACTTTAGCATTTGTAATCATTGTTGCATGTTCTCGTTAGCTTTAATTGTTGTACTTTGTCACCCGAGCATGTTTGGTTTGGTTTGGTTTGGTTTGGTTTGGTTTGGTTTGGTTTGGTTTGGTTTGTAGAGATGGGACAATGGGTGCACACTGCACTCACAGTCTCATAGGTGCATGGACTAGCTAGCTGTGTACCCGTTTGGTCTGTTTAGGCTCGTGGGTGCTTCCGTCTGACGTGACTTAATTTATTGTTATGTGTAGTCACATAGTTTGACATCTATATATGTTTGATATGTTTCTGATATCGTCATGATATGCTTCGATATGTGTTTCGTTTATGTTCTGGTCAAGTATTGGGTTATACCTCGGACTCTGTTCAGTTTTTGTTTCCATAGAAGTTTGGTTTCTGGTTTGAAATAAAGTATGTTTGGATTTCATACTCTATTATACCTGTTCTTGTACCGTTGATTTTTCCGTTACTGAGCAACCTTTGGCTCAGCCGTAGTTTTCTTTTTGTGTTTGTCTTATTTGTTTTACAGGTAATCTGGGATAATCTGGGATTTCAGTGAGGAGCGTTAGGAAGTTGCTGACCAAAATTCTTTATTTCAGTAATGTGATAAAATGTAATTAAGATCTTTTTATTTAATGTTATGGATTAGCTTTGGTTTTGATGTCTGTAAGAGTGACACGTCAGCCTTATCCAGGTTGGGGTGTTACATTAGTTTTCTCTTCAAGTTTTGTACACCTCTATATATAACACTATTGTATCTCATTGTAAATGATATCTATCAATGAAATATCAGTCTCTTTCTCCCTACATCTCTTTTTCTTATGGTTTGCTATTAGGTTAGTAGGTCGTTGTTTCACAACACGTTATCAGCACGAATTGCGCTTGGAGTTGGATCTATATAATTCCCAATCAAACTATGTTACAAGTAAGTTTTAGTTTAATGCCCAATCCTTCATATATGGTAGCTTTTACCATATAAATAAAGGGGTATACTGTTGAAACTAGTTTCTTGCCCTATGCCCTTTATTGTTAGATATCTTTTATCAATTAAATAAATTGTTATTATTATTGGATTTAAACTGAAACTTCATACGCTAATCTTTTATCAACTTTCTTTTTGCTAAACATGATATTTATAATTTATGTGCAATATTATATATGATGAATCATATATCTGAATATATGAATGTTTGTGTGGTTCGTGATATGAATCTTAACTTCCCATATGATCAACTTGATTGTTTTATAAATAATTTCTTAAATGAAAGCTATACAGATGAATTATATAAAGTAAGTTATATAAGCACATATTATTCGGTTTATTAACTTTTTAATCATTGAGGCACTTTATTTGGTATTTGATTGCTATTTTTCAATCAAACATTAACACGGATACGTAAATTGGTAAGGTATGTTTCTTTAAAGTTTGGAAAGTTAGAGTAAATTGTGAATATATTTTTTCATTTAATCGTTCCAAATATGTTCAAAATATGCTATTTTTGGAACTTATACAATAACTTTATAATAAGATAATTTTACTTGCGAGTTACACTAAGATAATTTGAACCATGACCTTTGGTTCAAATTCTTGTAAGTGCAAGATAAAAGTGGAGTTAAAGTGTTTGAAAACTTGTCGTTCAAAAAGAAAAAAGAAAAAAAAAGATGTAGTTATGTGTGGTATGTATTAAGCATGCAATTATTTAAATAAGTTAAGAATAGTAAAAGTTTTAATTTAAAAGATTTATGTTCTATTGATGTAGCATAAACTATAAACTATAGTTCCTAAACATGATATTGTGTATATAAGAGAATTATAAGAACATCTATGTTGCTCGGTGTGATCATGTTTAGAAGAGTCATCTATGTTGCTTGTCGGATACTTTTTATATGTGAAATAACAATATTACTTATTATAGAAAAGACTTGTTTACAAGTAACAAATGATTATATGTTAATGTTATTAAGGAATAACGAAAACATGAAACTTGATGGGATATTTGGTTATGTTTAAAAATAGAGTAATATATATTTTCTGTGTAAGATATATTCTGGTTATATCGTGATAAAATAATATACAACAACATGTATATACACATGTTAGTGATTTTATATTATGAAGTTTTGTTTTATGGTGAGATGTTATAATGTCACGTAAACCAAAGTTGTGGTTCGATATCATTTTTTTTAAAAAAGTGTATAAATATGCTTAGATACGACAACCAAAGTGTCATACTCCCTGAATCTCATTGTAAAGTTATAACATGTCGTAAGATGTTAGATTGATAAATCTTATATGACTTAAAGATTTAATTACTTCTCTATTAGTGTTATGAAAATTGCAAAGAGAAGATTATTTACAAGAGAATGTCGGATAAAACAATTTTCGTTTGTCACACCTCAAATATGCTCTTGATGTAGCAATGTATGAAAGGTTTGAGTGACTTAATATCCACATGTCAGCGAAAATAATGAATATTATGAAGTCCGTTTGGTTTTACTCCATTCTTTGAAATGAATGTGAGTATATATTGATCATTGTGATTATGGACCTAATTGGGAATTTAATGATGGTCATATTAATAATGAGATGGACCATCGTAAATGAAACGACGATTATGTTAATAATGAGATTAACCACCAAAAGTGGTAAACTAAGAAGTGATTATATAACATGATAGTTTGAGCTTTGAAGTTAGAATACATTTTCTTGTGTCTTACATTTTGTATTACATATGTGCAAGTAATACATACACGATCCTAAACCAGAAGTTTATGGATCATAATTATTTACTTTATTGGCATGACTGGTTAGACCACACCGAGTCAATGATGATGTGAAACATAATAAAGAACTTGAAGATTTTTCAAGCTAACAGCATGTATTATTTGCTCTTAAGGGAAATTACATATTTGCCAATTAAGGGTGTGTGTCCCTAAATATTTGGGAAGTGATTAAGGGATATGCATATCCCAATATGATACCATTTAGTGTTTTAAATCAATGCATCGTCTAAATGTTTATCGATTATACAACTTAAGAATTGTGTGATTTATGGCTTCGCTAATGATATAGCAAGTACATTGTTCTAGATTGGCATATTTATTTCGGTTATAACTGTGGAATTTATTTTCAAGTTATTAAGATCACTAAAATAAGTGTTTTTTGTTGGAGACAATCATTAAACGACTACAACTTATTGCAAAGTTAATGATTACGAGAGCAAAAGTTCATGTTTCTCTTTTAGTACATGTAATTTTACATGCAATAACATTAAGTCACATCAAGCCAAGATGTTGTAATAGTTTCTCCCTATATAGTTGGTTTTTGGTCAGGAACCATAGATGTCCCTTCTAAGATTTTGGTTGTGCGGTATATGTTGAAAATGATCCACCACTATGCACAAAGATGGGACCTTAAAATGTGATTGGGAATATATGATAACGAATAGGGCCTTTCACGAGATATTTATTTATGGCTCAATTAATTGATATCCTTCTAAATGGATTAACATTCCCAACATCAGGGGGAGATAAAAAGCAGTTGGAAAAGAAATGAGTTGGTATGAATTATCATTGATCCTCAAAACTAAAAGTGTAAACCAGAAGTTCAAAGAATAACTTATTTACAAAGATTAGCGAATCTAGTACCAGACGCATTCACTGACCTTAAAAAGGTGACTATGTCACATATACCAACTGCTAATGCTCCAATTAAGATGAGTGTCCTAGAAGGACAATCACCACATGTTTGTAATGAGTCTATTGCACGTCTGAAGCGTGGTAGACCAGTCGATTCCAATAATAAAATTCCTCGAAAGTTGGAGCAACTAATTGATATGGTCAAGTCGAGGTTATATTAAAATAGTCTCCTAAAGAGACAATAGACATGATGGTTCAAGAAGAACCCCAGGTACCTGAAAATAAAGAGATCTCAATAACTTATATCATGTCTAATATATGTATGGAATCGAAATAAAAATCGACATTGTTATACTTTTGTATATAATCTAGCGCTTGAAATGATTAAATGATGAGGATCAAGATTTGAGATTTACCTATGAACGTAAACATAGAAATGATTGCCCAAAATGGAAAGACGCAAATAAGGCAAAGTTGGATTCTCTAATGACATGGAAAGTATCTGGACCAACAGTCCATACAATTGAAGTTGTAAATATGTTGGATATAAATGGGTCTTTTATGTAAATTATGTGAAAATCAAATTGAGCGATATAAGGAAAAATTGGTGGCACAAGAATTTTCGCAAATACCTATGATTGATTATGAGGAGAAGTATTCTCCAGTGGTGGATGCATTGACCTTCCAATATTTTATTAGTCTGGTAATATAAAGAGAGAATTGATATGCGTCTTATGAATGTTATGTATCACTTGATACTGAAAGTTTACATGAAAGTCCTGAAGGATTAAATTATGTAAGTCATGTAAAGTAAGTTCTCGAGAACAATATGATCATTTATACATATTCGGATTTGAACAGGTTATGATTATTTTACATGTTGGATATAATTGGAACTCCTGATGAGTTTCTAAAGCAATTGAGTGTTTAAAAGGTTAACTGAAACATTTTAACGATGTAATACTTGTGCACCAAGAAACAGACATAGAAAACTTGTACCCGGTGATTGTGATATCTCAATAAATAGTGTACACGCATGGTACAATATGGATTTGAGAGATAAAAGCAAGTGTTCATGACATTTTTGCATATGATATAGATATCTATGTGTTAAATGGGCAAATTTTATTAGCAAAACTTCTAAAGAATGAAAGCACGTGCATATTTGGATAAGATGGAACAAATTCCCTTATGGATTGATAACGGCAGAAGCATTGATGTCAAAATCTCATTAACATACTATATGAAGTTGATAAAATATATATGGACTAAAATAGTCGGGTCAAGTGTTGTACAACTCGAGATATTCGCCAAAAGAGGGATATAAGTTTGATTAAATTAGCCATGCTTTATCAACATTCTACTTTTAAAAGTTTACTATAATCGCAGTTTACAGTGATGATGTCTAGGCATCATCGAGAGAAACTGTCGAGCTTTTAGAGGGGGAATTTTTGAATGACATTGGCACAGTCTATTACTCAAACTGTAGTTTGAGTATATATGTAATTATATTTTATCAATCTCTCAAGTACATCTAGAAGATGATGTTGGGACATAGTTGAACCTTAAAGTATGTTAAAGGTTGTTAAATCATTTGTTATAAGAAATGCTTATTATCATCTTCTACCAAAGTCGAGATTCTCATTCTAGAAGTACCATCATTAAATGATGTGTGCACTAGAATGTTTTGCTAGATATGTATGGTTATAAAATCTTTCACTTGAGCTTATTGTCATGATATAACCTTTGTCAAGCGAAGAGACATTGGAATGAGTTCAACGAAATATTTCAGGTATAAACGATATTTGATTATATTTTACTAGCTCATCAAAACAAGTTTGGTTAGTCTTGTAGATACAGGAATGTAACTAAACACATTCCTGGATATATAATATTTTTTGGAAGGAGGCACCAAAGTCTTGTTAGAAGATTATACAACATTGATCAACATAAAGGATTGCACATTAAGGGATCGAGCGACAAATCATTGACTACAAAAGCTTTGATCAACTTTCAAGGAAGATGGACACACATCACTTAAATGATTTATGTTAAAATGAGGGGGAGACTTATTTAAGTTGCACTCTTTTTCCCTTGACTAAGTTTTGTCCAATTGAGTTTTCTTAGTAAGGTTTTTAATGAGGCAACATACCTAATCTAGAAGTATCAGGGGGAACTAATTTGCATTACACGCTGCACTCTTTTTCCCTTAGCTATGGTTTTGTCCCACCGCGTTTTCCTAGCAAGGTTTTTAACGAGGTAGCATCAAGCGTATTATGTTGATAACCAAGGGGGAGTGTTATGAATATATTTATTATTAATGTGGTTATCAACACCAAAAATAGATTAGCTTTCTCTCCAAGTTTTGTACACCTATATATACCACTATTGTGTCTCATTGTAAATGATATCTATCAATGAAATATCAGTCTCTTTCTCCCTACATCTCTTTCTCTTATGGTTTGCTATTAGGTTAGTAGGTCGTTGTTTCACAACAATTAAAATGAAATGTTTACGAGTATACTTTAGATAAAAAGGTATTAATGATTCGGGTAAATATA